>NC_140299.1:924325-1189325 GCF_964211825.1 Aythya ferina | reverse complement strand
TTTTGTGTTTCAGTCCCGTGTTCCCAAAAAGACCGAAGAAACAACTCTCTACTTATTTATGAATGAGAAGCAACGTCAGGGTCAGCGTTTCGTTCCTGCACTACCCCTCCAGAGACAGAGTTGGCACTACAGGTTACAATAACAAAAACAGGGGAGAGAGGGACAGAAATAAGACAAAAAAATCCTTATTTACAGTAAAATCTTCTTTTTAAAAAAGTTAATCAGTACTATTTTTTTACAGGAGCAAAAAAGTCTGAAACAAATGAACAAAAGCTTACCATATTCACTAAATTTTTAATATATATTTATATATATATTTATATATATATATTTGTCATAGGTCTATAAGATCCATCTGTTCCTCCTACCCTAAGGAATGGCTAATGTCATCACTTCAGTTTTCATTAGGACGTTTGCTGGTTTTGTAAATATCTGGGCAGCAAAGCTTCCCTTTTAATATCCAGTAAGTATAAACACTAGCTGTCTAGCACACCAACAAAAACGCTCATTTTTTTCTTCAGAAGTACACTTTTTCATTATTGCAAGTTTACAATTTTTAAATTAAATATTTTTTTTTTTTTTTTCAGACTTACAAATTAATTATATTTTTTTTTTTTTTTCCAAAAGAAGTTTAGGCACAAATGCATTGTCCCACAGTGTGGAGAAGATTGCCATTCAGTCTCTAGGCTGTGCACTTACAGCTCGTAACATACTGCGTTAGACATTCTGCATGATATGTTAAAGAGAGTCGTCCCTCAAGTTGCACTTTTTGTTTGTTTGTTTGTTTTTTTTCTTGTTTTTAATAATTCGGGAATGCTGAAATCTCTTGCGTCTGTGATTCTTAACTACTCAGACTTGTCTTATATTACAAAAAAGGGGTTAAGGAGAAGTGTTTATGTGGGTTTAAGATAATACAGCTGTTAAGGAAGTGGTCTCTTGTTTAAATGAAGAAATGTGGCAACTTGGACCTGCGAAAGAAGTGAAAAAAAAACCACATCAGTCAAGGACAGATGAATACGCATCACTAAATCCTCTCTAAACACAGGATCTGAACGTGGCTTTGGCATCAAGCCTGCTGGCAGGATGACCTGATGGCCAGTTTATAAAGGGTGCCCCTCGCCCACCTGCCCACCCCCAGTAGCCCAGGGGGCTCTCTGTGCCTGAACTCCCCGTGGCCGGGTGTTTGGAGGGCACCTGGGCACTGCTGCAAACCAAACTTGCCTTTTTTTTTTTTTTTTACATCTGTCCCATGTGATTGGAGGCATCTCCCATCCCAGGGTGGGGTCCTGCCAGGGAAAGTGGAGGAGGATCCGAAGAGACTTTCTCTTCTTCCCTTCTTTTCAGACAGGCTGCTTTAGGATTCAGGTTTCTTTCTGTGGAAAGGAAGCAAAACACGATTTGAAACGTTCAGGTTTTTCTATCAGGCTGGCTTTGACGTTGCACGTGCGTTGAAAACGTTCTCAGTGACTCGGTGAAGTCAGGCTGCAGGAATTGAGGGGGCTGAAGCGGATGATGCAGCCTGGTCAGGTCAAGTGCTGGGACGCAGGCAGTGCAACTCAGTACACAACTGCTGCAAATCCCTTCGTGTTTGGGCTTTGTGAAGGAGCAGCCAAGCTTAATATTGAATTTGGAGCTTGCTGAAGGATGCAAAACGCACCGAGACCGCCGAGGATCACCGCCAACGCCTGCGGTGCCAGAGCCACGGGCGAACACAAGCGCCCCACGGCGACTCCGGGTGCCCCTGGGCAGCCGTCCCCAAACTCGGGCGGCACTCACCTCTGACTTGCTGCTCTAAGCTGAGGATGACAGCCACAGCCTGGTGCAAAATCAGGAGCTTCGTCTGGGGCTTGTCGCTCTTCAGGTGGAGCTGCACCATCCGGCCCAACTCCTTGAACGCCTCGTTGATGTCGCGCACGCGCAGGCGCTCCCGAGCGTTGTTGGCCATCCGCCTCTCCTTCTCTCGCTCGGCTTTCTGCTCGGGTGTCAGGTCCTCGTCGTCGTTATTGCTGGGAGACAAAAAGGAACACCTCATCTTCTAATGGTGTGGGCAACAAGCAGGGTCAAAAGATTTCCAACAGCATTTGGCCAAGAACAGGGCTACAAATCAGTCAAACACCTTGTAAGATATAGATGTTTGCTGCTCCTCTTCCAGCAAACCTGGGCAAAATTCAGTCCCCTTAAATTTTACACTGAATTAAGTTTGTTATCAACCTCTACATTCTGCAAGGGAGACACTTTGGAGAATTTAGAGAGTTTTTTTACAGATTTTTTGCAATAACATATTTTATCATGCTTGATACTTCAGCTTTTTAAGTCGTGACAAATGTTGAGAGCCCTTTTTATATTTGAGGGACACTTCATACATTTGAGAGACACTTTTTATGTTTCTGTGACTTTCTTCTGTGCCGAATGTAAGACTTGAGATCTACTCAGCTCAAGTTATAGAGCACGGGGCCCCCCAGCAGACCGTCTCCGGGTGACCCAGACAAGGACCAGAGAGAAGGTCAAAGCAGAAACACCAAAACATAACGAAGCTCCAGCATGACTGTCCTTTAGAAAATAACTTTCTCTGCTATCAGCTGGTGGGGGCAGGCAGCCCACCAGGCACTGAGCAGAGCCCGGGCACCGAAATGCCTGCGGGCAAACGGCCACGGGAGGAATTGCTGGCTGCAGAGAGCCCCACGGTGAACTTGGGCATCATTTCTGCAACAAAAACGGCTTTCCAGCCAGATGAAATAATGATTTTAAATTGAAAACACATCAACTGGTGAGTCACTGCCACTATGTAATTTGAATTGGTTATGCAAATAGAGTCATAAATTTCCAGCAGCCCTAACAACACGGATTTAGATACATAACTAAATATCGGGAGTAACCTTTTAGAGCTGCAAGCATGTTAAAAGCAAAACTGTTAGCCTACAAAAGCATCAAAGCACCTATAAATATGCATAAGCGACGGTGTAATTGTTGAATTAACAGGGACTACAACCACCTTACAGCAGCATCAAGCTCCTTTCTTCTTACCAGGTTGGAAATGGACATGAAAGCCTCACTTATGGTTACTCCAACACATTTATTCGGAGAGAATCTCAAGTGTCATATTTTTTCTCTGGTCAAAAGAGATCTGAATGCGACTAACAGTTTAAAAATCAGTGTGTGCAGGCTTGAGAGGTCAGAATTTCGGTGCTCTCTCCGTGGCAAAATGTCTGCTCAGATGTTTCTTACCTTGTCTCAGCCTTTGCACAGACAAGCAGACACGGAAGGAGAAAAGGCAGTAAGACATGGCCACGCGCAATCATTTAAAAAATCCTCCAACAAAACAGAATTTCAGCCTTATTTGCAATTTGGCTGGGTAGTTTGGCACTCAAGTGATGCTGAAGAGTGTCTGCACTCCTGAGCTGTACCTCAGGTGTGCTGAGATGCAGGTGAGACGAGGAAATTTAGGATAAATGGGACAGCTGAGGCCTGTCCTTTGTTAGGTGGTTCGTGTTTGCTGTGCCCATAAACATTGCTCAGGCTCACCACGGCCACGAGCTCCCAGATGATACAATACAGCTAGGATTTAAGTAATGCTTTCCAAAAATGTATAAATAATGTGCAGAACAAGCCTTGTCCCACCAGCAGTCCCGATACACTCCTGCCTTTCCTAAGCATCTCAGCCTTGAAGGAGGAGAGAATCCTCCTGCCCTTCCCATCTTCCAGAAACGACAGGAGGGCCAGATCCTCATCTGTTGGAACAACGCCACCAAATCTTCCAGTTCAACCTAGACAGCTCCAGAGGCTTGCAGAAACTGAGGACAAGGTACGACGGATTTATTTGAAAGGTAAAAGCAAAGAACACGGTTTGTTAGCTCAGATGCAGGTGTGCTCGACTTTCAGGCTCGTTTTTACCAAGATGCCAATCCGTACTGCATTCCCGTTTGCAAGCAAGGGCAGAGAGGAATAGCAGTATAATTAATGCATTTTAACAAAATATAATTTCTTTAGAGATTGTGGAGAACTTGGTCGGGGTCCAAATTTGTGAATTGTTCGAATTTGAGGAAGTCCTGGAGTACAAGCACCAGAAGTGTGCTCAGTACTGCCAGGACAGCCGTTCTGTTCCACTTAGGCTGTGGTTTTACCTGCCAGGAAAAAACCTCATAGTTTCCTCCTGTGCTGTTCACTTCATCAAAATCCAGTAAAGGAATTAAATGAAGCGACACTATTATATACTGTTACCTAGATCTTGACCTAGTAATTGATTTGATATCCTTCTTGTCATCCTCTAGTTTCTTGTCCTCGGAAGATTTTGTGTCCTGGAGGTTTTCGTCTCCCTCGTCGTCGGATTTGATTTCGGAGCTCCCTGAAGAGACGCTCTGCCCTTGCAGTCCAGCTGGCATGCCTGGGAGAAAACACACGGAGGAGCTGTCAAACGCTGCTTCCGCAAACATGGGAGCGATCTGGGGCCAAATCCTCCGTCCCTGCTGCCCACTGAAGGGTGACCCGCGTGTGCAGCCCCAGATAACTGGCACTGAGCGAAGCGTGAAGGCCCTAAAACAGGTTTCGGTGATGGCTCTGAGGTTTTGTTCTGCTCCTCAGCCTTCAGGAATAGTTCACTGACGCCTAGCTGCAGTCACTCCCTAGGTTTTCCCTCATCTTAAAAAATAATAAAAATCTTTAATATGTCATTCCTCCCCAAATACACCGAGTATCCCCGCTGCAATGAATGAGCAAAAAGGCCTTGTGGTGGAAATTCAGCCTTTCACCTTAAATCCACATCTTTTTGCTGCGCACCCCGCAACTGTGAAGGCCCCCTTCCCGCCCCAATCACTCTGCGATGCGCGGGATCGAGGTGTGGGGTCTGATCCCCGTGTTATGGGGCTGCTGCCGGCGGTACTCACCCCTGTAGGGGTCCTGGGGCGGGTTCAGGTCCGGGGAGGTGGCCGACTGCACGGGCAGCTGGGGCACCGGCACCTGGTTTGGCACGAGCGAGTGGCTGCCGCGGAGGCTCACCCCGTCCTCGCGGTGGGCGCCGACCTGGAGACAGAGGAGAAAAGGGCGGTGAGAGGAGGCGACAACCCGCAATAGGACCACGGGGGCTGCGACCCTACAGCCTTGGGGTGCTGCCGCTGCCCTAGGGTGCTGTCGGGAGGCTGGGTGCCTCGCCAGAGGGCGCCGTGAGCCCGCGGAGCCGAAGCCCGGCCGGGCGCGCAGGAGGCCGAGCGAGCTCAGGCAGGTAAAACGTCAAAGCGTCTCCCGGGGTGCCTTCGCCGAGCGCGCCGCTTGGCGCCCATCTGTCTTCTATCATGTCCGCCAACAGATCTGACAATTAGCTTCATGCCCATATGCTTAATTGCGGGCTTCGCAATTCCCCCCTTGCCGGCGGGAAACCCTGCAGGAATTGCCACTCGGCATCCCGCTTCGCTTTTCGGGGCCGGGCTCGGCGGGCCTGACATTCCTCCCCGTCCCGAAGAGCCCGGAGAAGGCTCTGACAGCAGGGGACAAGCAGCCGGGACCAAATGAGCCCCATTTCATGAAGCACCGAGCCCCAAAGCCGAAGGGGCAGCGGGTCTGGCTCCGGGTAACGTCCCCGTGAAGGTTTTATGAAACACTCCGGCAGTGCCATCAGCGGGGCTGGAAACCCATCCACTCCTCCCACCTGCCTCAATCAAGGCTGAGGAGAAGAGCCAACGAGCAAAAGTGTCAAAAAAAGCTAGAAAAAAGCCAAGAAAGGGCAACGTTGGAGCTGCACAGCTCCATTTGTCTGTACCCTGTGTCCAGAGCTACAGGCAGGAAAATTTTCTACACGCTCCCGTCTTCCTCAGGTGTGCGCCTCCCCTAAAAGCGGTGTGAAAAGGGTTTTCGTGGCTGATGAAGCCAGCAGCCAGCTGTAAATCTCTCTTTCTTCTCCCTACGTGAAGCGCTCGGGCAGATAAAGAAAGATGGAGGAATGTTTCTCATCAGCCTTACAAGATAATATGGTATAATTGTTAACAGCGAGCCGAGACCGCAGTAGGGAAGATAAAAGGGAATCCTGCCAAGGGGAACTTGAGAAAATCTTTTACTACGAGACGAAATGCAAATAACCGAAAGCAAGTGTAAAAGAGCACCGACAAAAACTCTCTCCTCGCTGAGACGCTGGGATTTTAGAAACGTGAGGTGCTAAGGAAGGGCTGGGACCGGCGTGGCTCGGTTTGAAGGAAGGGAGGTTTGTTAAGAGGGTGGGCTTGGGGGGGTCTGCACTTCTCCTTCCTTCAATCTGGAGTGATTGAACCCCCCATGCAGTCAGCATGACCACGGCCACCGCGAGATGCCTCGAGCTGGGTGGGCCAGCTTGGAGCGAGACAGCCCGGGTATCTCGATTCCTGGGCCTGGCTGCTGGGGGACGAAATCTTATTTATCACATCAAGAGGCAGAAGCAGCAATCACGACGGAAGGCTAACAGGACGGACGGTTTTTTAACTCAACTGTTGACTTCCGAGGCTAAATCAGGTGCCACGAGGTCACCATCGCTCTACCGCTGATGTTTCGCACAGTTTTGTTCATCTTTTTCAAAATAGTTCTGATTAAAATAAAAAAAAACTCAATTTTTTCCTCCTTTAGGTTCTCAGGAGATCTAGAAGGTCACCGTGAGCACCATGTGTCCCATCTGCCCGATACGAACTATCCCTGCCCGACACTGCCTTCCCATGGGGTATTCTCCCGGATACTTTAATCCTACAATTTCGGTCACGTCGTTATCCGTAAGGGCTGTGGGTTTTGAGATCCATCAGCTACAACTGCCCCATGTGAGACCTCAGGGGCCGAAAGCAGCCAGGTCCACGTGTTTTGGGGACGCACAAACGCTGCCTTTCCCGTTCCCCCTCCGCAGCCAGCAGCGCCGCCGGTTTGTCTGTCGTCCAAGCACCAGCCTTGCCCCGAGGTGGAGCGAAGATACGCATCGTTCCCCCCAGCCCAGGAGGGCAGACCTATAAATAATACTTATCTTTGGAGCATCAGGCTCGCTTTGAAGTCCTATTAATATTTGGTTCCTTTCCATCTCCTCAAACAGCCCCGACTGCAGCACTCAGCAGATCGGGGTGGAAAGAAGACACAAAGCAAAACCAACAGCGAAGCCAGAAACGCGCACGGGAGGTACACACGGTGCTGTTGATGTGCAAATCTCTGCCCTCTTTGAAATCTTGATTTGTCTTTTCCAGCATTTTGCGACTCTTCAAGCGCTGGAAGAAGGCTAGAGCTCGTCTCCTTTTACCTCCTGCTTTCCTTTTTACGCAGGGTGAAAGCCACCCAGCCAGGTTTTTCTGGTTGCACAGGTCTGTGCGCATTTCTGATTACCTGCGCTATCTCCGTCTCCATCGCGGATGGGAAGCTCTTAAAAAATGCTTGGAAATCCGCTCTGGAGCACTCAGCACCTCGTGATTGAGCTGTGGAGCAGTAGTTAGAGCGGATGAACAGCACGATAGTGGGATTTTCAGACACAGAGTCCATGAAAAGGGGAATATTGTCTCTCTGGGTGATGACCCAGAGCCACCACTGCTCCTCTGTTACCTCGGCTGTGAACGCACCGTGCGGTTCTGCCTCCTGAAAGCGGAGGGGCTGGAGGCGCTTGTGGGCTCACCTGTGGATGTCAGGCAAATTGGGAAGATCCTCGGGTTTTGGGAAACCGATCCCAAAGCCCTGATCCTTAGGGTTAACCCTTGTCGTGCTGAGCTTCGCGCAAGGATGAACTTTCTGAGCACGGTGGCACAAAAGGAAGAGCGATCACCTGCTGGCTGATGCTCCGGAGCGAGGGGCGGCTCCGAAGCAGCTCCTGTAAGGAAGGGACGCGGCGAGCAGCGGGGCTTTGTGCTTTGCCACCTGATGACCCCGTGTTATCCGATTAGACAAATAAAAACACGCGGCAGCAAAGTTGGAAGGTGAGGCATGTTAACACGTGTTCAATATTGTCAGAATTTATAAGGCTGACGGGAAGCAGATTTGGGCAAAGCCCTTCGAAAGCCCCAGCGCGATATTAAAAAGGGAACGGCGCGGGGCACGCCGACACAAACGGCCTCTCACTGTACGTGTGCGTTATTGGGCCCAATTATTCCCTCTTATTTAACTGCCTCGCAGCCTTTCATCTCCACGCTATACAATAATAGCTTCCATATGACCGGTGGCTCGGCTATAAATAAGATCAAAAGCCAAAAGAAAGGATTTAATAATAATAAAAAAAAAAAAAAAAAAAAGAGACATTAGGAGTGGCATTAAATCAGGAAAACAGCAAAGTTCAATTTTTTTTTTTTTCTGGAGGGAAAAAAAACAAACAAAACAACTTGCAGCTCTCGGAGCCGGAGATAGAAAGGGGCTTGGAGGATGGGATTAAGAATATGAACTCTTCTTCATCGACTTGGCACTTTGGGAAGCCCGTCCCATAATGGGAACGAGGAGAAACCCGGGGCCGGAGCGTGGACGAGCCCCGAATCACGGGGTTTGAACAATGAGCCTAATTAGCTGCCGGGGAATGAATGAATGAAGCCCTTGTGCCCAGGGCGGCGTTCTCCAGAAGGAGGTGTCGCTTCAATATTGGCCAGAACCAGCTTTACGGCCTCAAAAATGGCTTCAAAATATGATAGGGAGGCCATAATTTGTGGGGCGGCAGGCATGGCAGCCAATTAGGCAGAAAACTTCCCTTAAAAACCCTACACCAGTGCCCGTCGTGGCAGATTTTATCCCGGTAAGGTCATTCTGCCCCTTTATTTTATATTTTAGATATATTTTTTTCGATGTACGTGATACCTGTTAGCTAAAAAACATCAGCGAGGCAAAACAAACAACAGATGCGACGGCTACGGCGGCGCTGCGAATGGAGAAGATGAAAAGATAATCAGAAAAAAAAAGAAAAAAAGAAAAAAAAACCCACCAGCAAAAGCCAGATTTCGCCTTTTAAACACCGCCAAGTTGCTTGCCTCTTTTTGTTTATGTATGAATGACATAACCGAGTTACTTCATGAGCTGCTACTTTAATTCCTAGGGGTGGAAAATTCCGTAAGTTAATTTAATGTGGATGTAAAAAAAATATACACGAGCGTGCTCCCTTCCTGTGGGCCCTCATGTGAAGCTCGCAGGCGAGCTGCTGGACTTCTAAGCACTGTCTGAAAAAGAATGTGCACCAGTTTGTGTTTTATAATGATTTTAATCAATCCCTTCATGCCCTGCTACAAAAGAAACATGTGTCTGCGAAGATTCCCGTGTAAAAGTTAGCGTTTCGGCGCTGGCTGCTCCCATTTCATGTGCAATGTTCCAATAAAATCCCTCCGAGCTGCATAACCCCTGAAATAACAGGAACTACCGAAAAGCCAGGAAATTCGCGGGGAAAGCCGAAAATATCTGCTGAGCTCATGCCCTTGAGAGCTGGAGATGGGCAGCTCCCGCAAAAACTCCGAGCTTTTACCTCCTCGCCACGCGCCTGGTGCCGTAAAAACCATTCCGGGGGCAGAAATATTATGAGAGGCTCGGAAATAAAGCCAGCATCGCCCGGATTTTTAAGCCGACATCCACAACCAGTCGATGGCAGCTTCTTTATGGGTGTCCAGGGTTGTTTTCTGCTCGCTTTCTACCTGCCTTTTAATTGCCACGTCTCCAGGCCCTGCTCGTGTGCGTGCTTCATTTCAAGCTCACCACCGGTCCCCGCGGGGCGAGCCGCGGCCATAAAGCTCCGCACACGTGTGTTTGCCGAAGCGGGGCCCTTGTGGGACGGGAAACCTGAACCTGCTTCTCTCCTGTCGGAGGAGAGATCGCCCCTTTTCCCCGTGCGCCCCCCCAGCCCGACCCACCTCGCCGTGCGCCCCCTCTGTGGGTAGCGGAGGAGCCCGTTTGCTCGTTTATAAATGGTGTGGATAAACGTGTGCCGCTCGCCCAAGCCAAAGGAGAGCGTAGAAAGGGGCCTGCTCAAAATTAGCAAGTGCTCAAATCCTTACCAGGCTGCTAAAAAAAATTAGGGAGGGAAAGAAAGTCAGAGCTCGCTGCGGCAAAGGGCTCGTGCAGCCAGCAGGACGCTGCTCGCAGCTGCAAATTTGGGCTAATTCCCCCGAAAACGGAGCACCCCGTCCACATATTTTCAACAGCGGAGCAGCATCTGCCCTACCCCTGCCTCTTTTTTGTCTGGGGAGAGGGTGCAGGGCCCGGCAGGGCCGCTGGATCCCAGTCCCGGGCTCAAGTTCCCCCGGGGCCGAAGGCAGCGACCGAAGGTGTACGGTGGGCAAGGAGATTTCCACCAGCACATTCTGTACAAGTTTCCGGTCCATACCTCCCACTGCTACTTTATTTACTGCAGCTGGCCAGCGTTTTATAGCCTGTTTCATGTATTAAAATTCAAATGTGGAAAACATTACCAGTATCCTCCTTGATTTTTTTTTTTTTTTTTTTTTTCGGGGGGGAATTTTTTTTTTTTCCCCCCTTCGACTTCCTTTTCAGCGTGGAATGTATCAAATGGTCAAAGGCTAACTTCAGCCTGACTCCACTCCCAAACTATTTCCTTTGTTCTTCTGGTTTTGCTTCCAAATTCAGCCCAGTTTTCCAAAAGAAATGAGCCGGCCTGCCTCCTTCGCGCAAGTTACGGTTTCAGACAGTGAGTAATGCTGTTTGGGAGCTCGGCAGACTGGTGTTTTTTCAGGGAACTTGTGCCCGGCTCGTTTTTTAGAAGGAGCACTGCCCTCAGAGCACCGTATCTGCCTTCCAACTCCCCTCATCCTGCTTGCTGTGCCCACCTATTGATCTTACAGAGGCTTTTGGAGACACAAACAGAGGCTCACCCCCGAAACCACAGCAGCGCGAGCCCCCCTGGATCCGCGTTTCCAAGCCAGGACACGCGAATTTCTCCAAAAGCCCCAAATCTGAGCGTATTTTTGCGACGCGGGATGCGACCGCTTCCATTTCGCGTCGCCGCCCTGTTGTTTGTTGTTGTTGTTGTTGTTTGCTTCCATCTCACTTCACCTACATCTGGTAGTTAGGCGAGGAGCACATATTTATGGAACAAACCCTCTCTGAAGTGATGCCCTGGGTGCATGTTGCATCGGTTTAACATATGCAAAGCGAACAAAGCTACAAAAATTAAACCCTTTTCTCTTGATTGAGAGCAGATATGCAGCACCAGTTGTAAGTCACAGATCTGGCTTTTAATAAAGCCAGATTTCTTCATTAAAAGCAGTATTGTTTAAACACTGGAGGAAAAAATAGCTTTGTACAAACTCAAATCTTAGATTATATGTATCCCAAGTGTATTTAACATATTACCTGAGGCCAAGCTAAATTACAATCTAGAATTTCCCTTTGTGAATTCGCAGCAACTGCCACAGAGAGCAAAACAATGTCTGGTTCATGCTAATTTTATTGGGGAAGGGGAAAGGAGATGGATTTAACCGAGCTGCTGAAAAAGCATCTTTCTACCTCTCGGAGCCTGTTGCCAGGCCGTTTTCAGTTAACACTTAACATTTTTTGGGGGGGAATCTGCAAATGGCACAGGCTCAGTTGTGGCCTTTAACGATATTTTGCTCACAGAGTCACTTCTAGTAATGCTTAATTTCTTGAGGAGCAGAGGCTATCACAAAGCCGCCCCAATAAGAAATAAATAATAATAATAATAATAATAATAATAAAACCTTATTTTAGTTTCTTAGATTCCAGCAACTGATGTTACATTTTAATAACCTGAAACTATTTCACTCCGAGCTGAAAATCGATGGGTTAATATTTAGCTTGTGTGTGGACAAATATGAAGGGGAGAACTGTGAAGAGTATTTGGGTGAGAATATCTGGAAATCCCACTTTTCCTCGGAGGGGGAAAGCAGGAGGTGGATGGGTTATTCTGATTTCCACCCGAGACAGCAGAGCTCAGTCAGCAAGGCCTTGGGCTCCAGGCTGACCCCCAAAATCTTGCCTCTGTGGGTGCTGGGGTGTGCTGGGGGTGCGGAGCCGGCCCCTCTGCTCATCTGGGCTGCCTGAGAACAGCCACGGGATGCAGGAATGGCTGTGCTGAATAAAGCAAGGCTCTCAGTAACGCTGGGGCTAATTAATTTATAATCACCTAACTGACTATCACGACAGAGCCCGGCACTGGGGGCATCACCAGCGTGCAGCAGCCTGGAGGATGCGGCAATTATCAAATAATTGGCCACCAGAAGAAGCTCCTGCCTTCCCCGAGCACTTGCCTCACGCTCCGGCATCAAAGTTTTTCTTTCTTTCTCTTTTTTTCTTTCTCCTTGTGAAAAAAAAAAGGAGGAATCCTGTCTGAATCCTGTCAAATCAAACTCTAAATGTTTGCATTTTCCATATGATGTCTAATCCTATTTGGAATGCTTCTGAACATTTGGCCTTGATTACATCTTGGAGCAATGAATTTCACAGGTCATTGTGTGTTGAATAAAAAGTATTTCTTTTTGTCAGGTTCACTGAATGTCCCCTTGTTCTTTAATTATAAGGAAGGATGAATAGAAGAGCTAGATTTACCTTCTCTATGCTATCCATTATTCGACGTACCTCTATTATGTCTCCTCTTATTCATCTCCTTTCTAAACAAAATCACCACAATCTGTTCAATCTCCCTTCACACGAAAATCCTTCCGTGCTTGCAAGCACTCTCGCTGTTTGTCACTGAACTTCTCCTAATCCCCCTACACTTTTTTAAGACGGGAAAACCAAAACAGACCGACTCCAGGTAAGGCATAAAAACACGTATGTGTGTGTATAAGTCCACACTCGAGGCATATACTGTCATTCCATCAGTCTTGGTGTCCTTTCTCATGTTCCCGTTCAGTTCAGCAGGTCTCATTTATTTCTTCGTTCATCCATTTATTTATTTTAATGATTCGTGCACACTGGAGAGAAATTTCCAGGCAACCCTCACAGAGGCACATGCTCTCCTCCCAAATTGAATAGAGCCCAAGATGTATATGGCTAATTGAAATTCTTTCTTCTAATCTGCTCGGCCTTACCCTCAGTATGTGGGATGAGACGGGGATCAAGCCTAGTCCTCCCACAACGCCACGGCAGCTAACTGGCCGTGGATCTGTCAAGTCCCTTCCCATTCCCACATATTTTCCCCCTGTCCTAATTAACCTAAATACCTCGAACCATCTGAAAATGCTGCCAGCTGACTCCTCGGTCCTTTCTCCCATTCCGCATGGAACAAGCAACTCTATTTCGAGAACGAAATTTCGAAGCGTAACAAAGTTTGCCCTCTAATCCTGATGAGAATCACACATCTAGCTCGGCTCTGCCCAGCCTCCTACAGGACCCTTGGTTTGTCATTAACGTCCGCTGAGGGATTTTCAGATGTCTGTGGACCCGAACGCGTGGTGTTAGATGGTTTTCCTCAGTATATTTAAAAAAAGAGATTGAGGAGACACGGTTTTCCTTCACATGAAAGGAATTTAGCTGCCAGATATTTCCTTTTCCAAGTGCAAGGCGTTTACCCTGGAGACATAAGGGTGTACTTAAGGCCCCGTGGAAGTGGAAATCCCAACAGCACACCACGGAACGGGTCAGAGGCTTTTGTCAGGGTGACACACGGACCTGACACTACGCATTATGGCAGCAGGGATGGAGCTGGGACTCCGTAACACAAGCAAGAGCCAGCAGCACGAGGAAAGAGCAGGCTGCTGAGCACCGAGCACTCGATGCTGCAGAGGGGCCACTTAATCCAGAGTGAAACCGAAGCCACACGGAGTGTGAACAGCTCAGACTCAGGCTCGGAGCCACTTTCTCTCCCCGGATTTCAGCACAAGTGTAACACACAGCCAGGATTAGCTCCTGCTCTCTGAGAATTCTCCAGCCCTGCCTGCCTTGCCTTAAAATCTGCCCCCAGCTTCCCGAACACGAAACGCAACGCTCCCGAAATCTTAACAGCATGAAAGGAAAGGCATTTCCAGACCGGTGTGGGGCAGTGGCTCTACATAGTGCAGGCTGGGCACGAAAAGCCGATTTATAAACCCCACGGTTTCACACCTCCACCCGCCGCTCCACGTCAGGAGGGGCAAGGCAAATGGCGGCCGTGCAAGGGACCCGCAGCCACCTCACGCACACACATTAAGCAGCCCTCACGTCCCCTCGTCCTTCCCCCCGGGCCCGTTTTCTGTCAGGTCTTACCATGAGCGAGTGCCTGTTGGCGGAGAGCAGGCCGGTGCCGTAGCCGGAGCCCAGGCCCGCCATGGCGCCGTTGTGCGAGGGCCCTATCAAGCCGTGCATGTCGGCGTGGCCGCCCGGCATGGCGGTGGCGGGCCCCACGGCGTGGTTGCGCAGCACGTGGATGGCGTCGTCCAGCCTCTCCAGGCGGTCCTCGATCCGGCTTTGCTGTGGGCGTGCAAGAAAGAAAAGCGAGAGCAGCGTCAGCAGCCGCGGGGCCCCGCAGCGGCGGAGGCGGGCACAGGGCTGGGCGCGGGGGGCAACGGGGGGCACGGTCACCCGCAGCCAGGCCTGCCTTCTCAACCCCTTTTCTCCTTTTTTTTTCGCTTTTCACACTATTTATTTATTTTATATATATATATTTATTATTTTTTTTTTACAGGAGTGGTTTTGTTTCCTCAGGGACACGTTTCAAATAGCGTTGCGGGGAAGGAGCGAGCATGGGTAACACGAGTGCAGCTTTGATTTTCATGGGCAAAACAGGTTCAATGATTCCTCATGAACATAATCATTACAGTACATATGTTGCCCTCTACGTTCTTTGAAAAGTTTTAGTGATACTTTAAAAAAAATAAAAAATAATAATAATAAAAAAAAAAGAAGTAGGAGTAAAGGAACAAATATCCCTCTAATTTGAGTCAATCTCTAACCGGGATTTTCCTCCCCCCATCTAGGCACAGGATCACACACGAGGAGACACTACCAGGCCACACAGTCCCTCACACTGCTCGGGTTTTTCCCCTATAGGTATGCACTCTAGATCCCTTTCTAGCTCTGATGCCAGCAGCAGAAAGCACTCGCCCTTGGCCGGTACACCCCATGGGCACGGTACTGGTGTTGGTGCTGGGGATGAAGGTGCACCCTCGTGGCAGCCAGGTCTGTGAAACCCAACCACCTCCCTCTGCCCCAGGAGCCTCCACCTCTCCTCCCTGCTTCTCCAACCATCCCAAACGCCAGCTACGGCACTGGGGAGCTCCTTGAAGCAACCCAGCTGCTGCTGTCCTGAGTTACTTCCTTCCACTGTCGTCTTTCTGCTCAGCCAAAACAACTCCAAGAAATATTTCCACTCAAGAAATAGGAGAGGAGCTCAGTAGGACAGTCCCAGAGCTCTGTGGAGCTTCAGCTGTGAAAATAGACACAGCTCTATGGATCTTATGGATCTATGGATCTTATGGATCTCTTAAGCAAATCTCCTAACCGACCCACTGCCTTCCAAAAGCCAAGGCAACTGAAAAACCTCCAGAAGACAGATAGCCTAGAAAACACCACAGTCAATCACGGGAAGGATTTCCATGCTCGAGCAGAAAAAATAGCCCCTGCTAACTCCTGAACCTGGAAATTTTCCAGTGAAATCCACAGGACTGCCGCATCCCCCAGCACTAGGTGGGTTAGCACTGTACTATTGGGAATTACCTGTTTTCTCTTTTCAAAGGACACTTTAAAACTTCAGCACCATTGATTTTACACCCAACAATACGTCAGGCATCTCGCACTGACCACTGGAACCTTCTAGACTTGCAGTTGAGACCGACAACCAGCTGCTAGGGTTCAGACAGAGGGTATCGGGTTCTTTAAAGTTCTCCTCTGTCCTAATGTGTGACTTAATCTTTCCATTAAAAAAGATAACAAATCTTATTGATATCCCTTTAATCCTATCTGTCGGATGAACATTTATCACCAGCTCGGCCCCTGACTCTTCCTCTCAAGCTCAGCCCTTCGTGTTCTCCCCGTGAGACCATCGCTGCCACGCTGGCCGCTCTCACTTCCCAGCTCCACGGGACTGACGGACGGTGACCACGCTCTGCCCTGCTTTCTATTTCTCTTCAACACATGCCACCTGCCTCTTCACCGTTCCCTCTTTTTGTATGCACTGTTCCCTTTTCGGGGTGTTTCAGTACTGCATCCCCTGCCGTGCAAGCAAGCAGGAGGTCCTGGCCAGCTGCAGCTCCAACCAGCCTACGAGAGCTAGAGCACGGGGCACCCTGCTGCGAATTGAGGGGTGGCAAAATCAAGTCCGAGGGCATAGCAGTTGCTAACGAAATGAAAACCTGTGTGAGAAGAATGGATGAGAAATGGAAAGAACAGCAAGTAAAATACTGAGGCAGAGGAGGTCACTAATCAAAACATACCAAAGAGTGTAAGGGACCTTCATAATTGGGAGATGATGACGCTTGACCTCCATTTCTAGACCAAACAGCTGTGCCTGCTAATAGTAAAATTGGAATTACCATTAGAACTATGCAAACAAAAATGTCTTTCAAACTTTTTGGACAGTTTTGTAGACATGTAAATGCCGTATTTCCAGATAGACTATAGAGCAGACATATGGAGACCTTCCAAAATACACACGGGTGAAAAAAAAAAAAAAAAAGGTATTTTGTAGCAAAGCACGTAGATGCAGGCCACAAAGTTCCCCCAGGCTGCTTCTCCACATAGAGGGCTGCATTGATTCCGCAGCTGTACCGACGAGCGGCTGCAGGAGAAGGAAACGTCTCGCTGGGGAAAGGAGAAGCAGCACTTCCACGCGGTGCTGCGGGCAGCTGGGCCTCTGCGCGAGCCCCGGCACATACTAGCCCATTATCCTAACCTCACTTCGAGCCGGAGTCCGTGCCACTGATTACGTCATCCCATCATCAAATTTGCAAAATCTTAAAAAAAAAGAAAACCAGTAAAAGCACCGCACACAACATGCTATTATATTCTGATAAGGTCGCCACTCTCCTCGGCCAGATTATTTGGTTTGGCAGGTTCAGAATGCCAAAGGTCTAACCAAAAAATAAAAAATTAAAAAAAAATCTGGTTTGCATCCACTGCTCTACATCTGTTCCTGCTGCAGGAATAAAAGGTCTCCTCGTCTCCAGCAATGCTTTCTAAAGAAAAAAAAAATGCCCTTGCAAAAGAAGCAAAGCAGACACAGGGAAAAGAAGTTTTTTTTCAAGTATTTTTTTTCCAACAGCGTTTATATATAGCACAACGCTTAGACCATTTATAAAGTTCTTTCTTTTCAATGAGTCATCTTCTGAACGATCTTATAAAATGGGCTTAAGAGTTTGAGATGGAAATATTAGGATTTTAATCTTAATGTCTACGTTGAGTGGCACTTGCTTGGACTAAGATAGGCCAGGGTGGAACTCATGGCACGTTTTTTTAAGGCTCTGACAGCATGATATTTTTTTTTCTCATAAAAGTAAAAATTATGTCAGTTCTAATTAAAACTTAAATCTTCCCTTTTTCTGGTCCCCATGGAGCTTTTATTTGAGATTTTGCTACCGCACTGAATGGAGCAATGAACAGCAATCTTTACTTTCAAAATCATTTTTAACTAGCCCTTGATATCCTTCAGGGAAAGTGTCTCGCATGCTAAACACTTTCAGTTCTTATTTAAATGCATTCGTACTCCTTATTTCTCTTTATTTTGACACTTGGTTCTTTCTATTTAGTCACTAAAACTTGCAGGAAGCAAGGCAGCCCAAATTAGCACAATATTTTTCCTTTTGGTTCGGACCCTTTCATGGGGAACAATGGCAACGCCTCGCTAGGGGAAACGCGGCTCAGAGTGCCGGGGTGTCGCTTAACACCTCGGGGGCGATTTCAGGCCAAAAAAAAAAGGGCAGAAAAGGGTTTTCTGAAGCCCCAAGGCTGCGACAGGGCAGGCAGTCCTGCCAGGGGTGGTTTTGAGGGAGGAAGGGGCTTTTGCTGACTGAATTGTACCCCGATGTTAACGCTCCTTCAGAGCAGGTGAGTGGGATGGAGGTGGACGTGGTGTCTTCCTACCCCTCCTCATGGACCCCCGCCTCCAGAGGCCGGGCCATCACCTAGCTCCCTTCTCCTTCCTTTAGACACTGCCACCTGACACGAGCTTCCCTGCCACCCCTTCTTCCCCAGAGGTGCCATCACTGTGGGGACAGGTTAGGCCCAGGCCTCTGAGGCGGCGCCGCCATTTTAAGGCAGCACGGGAGGTGCCTGCTGTGGTGCTCGTGCCCCATGGAGAAGGAGCACAACTCTCAGCAGCACTACCCCACACAGCCTCGGCTGCCTTTTAGGATGGCCTGAACACGAGGCAGGGCCCATACGGAAAGGGGACTGGAGGCTGCTGGTGATAAAGACCTCGTCACAAAGACAGGGTGGAAAGCCAAGAGGTCTTCTCCAAGGCGTTAGCGTGGGTGCATGGGAGGAGAAGCCTACTGCTCTAGCCGAAAAGTCTCAGGGTTTATGAAATCTGAATTATATTCAGATAAATATTTAAAACTCCCGATGCTCATGAGAACTACCCTGGGCCTCTGGATCTTTTCAAGCTTAGGCTTTTATTAATATGAGTGGGTTTAGTTGAAATATGTCAGCTTTATGAACAGCGTATAAAATAAATCAATGGGATTCGTGGGGGCTCGGTTTGTCCAGAGACACATTTTATGGATCAAACCCCAGCCAGCATTTGCTTTAGCCCCAGGAGGGGATGGGGGAATGTCCAAGGAGATGCTCTTGGCCCCGGGGCGAGGCTGCCACGGGGGCACGGCCATGGCACGGGACAGGCTCCGTGCACAAGGCACCGGCCACAAGACCCCGAGGGCACTGCTGGAAATTCAATAAGGATGCATAAAAATCCTGCTTTACTGCACAGGCATCCACCTACGAGCTGCCACGACCTTCTCTCTGCGCTGGCACTGCAGCATTTGGGAAAACTCTGCTCGTCTCTGGGGGACCACCGGCCACCTGCGTGTGCTGCACGTGGGTAAAGCACTGGCCCGGTGCTGCTGGCTGGATGCACGTCGCACACCCAGTACCGTAGGAGCTCATTTAGGCATCTCCTACCAAAAATACGTTGAAACGTTCAGTAAAATAGAATTGTAACAACAATACCTGAGAGAGAAGGGGGAGAACCAACAGGAGTTGAAGGATTTGATGAAAAGCTGTTGTTGGTGTGATCTGGAGAATAGATCTTTAAAAGATGATACAGAATTAATCTAAAGCCATCACAAACTGATGCAGAAAGAAATATGGAATTCTTATGCATTCAGTTCATTTAAATGAAAGCAGGACAGGTTAAAAAGCCTCTTATTCAAATATTAATATTTCTATAAAGACAAAACTGTATTAGATGCAGGAAGCTAGACAACAGACCCCTTTTGCTGGGAACAGACACTAGCCAATTAAGCGATGGTTTCTGATTGTCACACAGATCTGCCACGGTCGATGTACACATTTTCATTGTATAGACTACTTTACAAATTGACTGGCATTGACAGGCCTTCGAGCAAGCCTGAAAATTGCTTTTTTGTTCGGCTGAAATCCCTTAACGGCCAAAATAAAGCAAAGGGCACGGAGCACGTCGCCCTGGCACAGCGGGGAATCTGCAGCAGCAAACTCCAGCTACTCGGCCGCTGCTCCAGCGAGAAAGCCCCTGCCTGCCCTGTGCCCGGCGAGGGTGCCACCGCCCCGCGGTGTCCCTGGGGCCACGCACCGCTCGCCATCCGTGCCATTGGTCAGGGCACCACTTCAAAGTGGATTCTGTACTGTATCAGTTAGTTCAGGCAATCTTGGAGTCTGACTTTTCGTCTTTTCAATGAGGCATCGAAGAATATGCGAGAAAAAAAATTAGCTCTCATGAGAACTCAATGGAACCCACTCTGCCCAGAAAATAACTATCGTGGTCCTTATTAACAGTCAGTCCGTGCCAACAATTACCAAACCCCGAGGCACGGCAGCGTTTCCTTCTGCTCGAGCTGGAAAACTGCCGTGCCCCGGTTACCCCGGTAAGAGCTGGTAACTCCTGACTTTAACAGCAACCACGGCAACTCAATAGGTGGAAACTGCCGTGAAAAAGAGAAAAGCTGAAGGCAAAGGAAATTTAGAGCGAATCCTGTTTGCAGATCGCTCGGTAGCACAGAAGTAATCCTGCTGCCGATTTCTGTTCAGACCTCCCTTGCCCGAGTAAATGACGTGTGAGAAAGACTGAAAGACACAGCTCATTGTCACCCAGTGAATGGGAACAGGCCAAGGTTTCCACTCTTTCCATTTCTAGTCTAGCATAAAATTCATTCTAGGACTTTGTAAACACTGTTTTGCACTGGTAATATCTCAGTTGGCAGTGACTCCCAGTGGGTGACCTCTGAGACCAGGTCTCTCCTCTTTTGCTGCTCATCTTCTCAAACTTCAGGCGTCCAATTCTGATTAAAGCTCACACTTTGCAAATGGTAAACGTGTATTCCAAAGTAAATATTTCCTTACAGAGGCAAGTGCTTTCCCCAGCGCATCACCAGTCTGCGAGCTGCCTGCCGCCCCACTTCCTCTGTTTGCTGAAAAACAAAAGACTCAATGTAAAAACAGACAGAAAGACATCATCCGTTTCTATTCCTGGTCCACTTACTCATAATTTAATTGCATTTTAATGCTAATTACATCAAATTAATCTTTAATTGCCATTAATTTGTTTGCTAAGGTAGATATCAAACACATTCACGCGGCATTTTTTCAGATAAAACATAAACTCGGGATGTTGCTTTCATAAAAAATGCATCGAGTATTTGACAGTGCTGGGCCATATGGCTTCATTTCCCTAAATAAAAGGTTACTCAGCGAAGATGCTCAAAGGCATGGACACTGCAAGTTCCTAACGCTAAAGACCTGGCTTGGGTGTGCTCAGCCTCGGTGCCTGCGCTCTGGGCTCTTCGACCTTAGCTCCAGCAAGGCTTTTCTCTCCCAAAACTTAGACATCAGGGCAATGTTCCACATCGAAACCATCAGGAGCAAAGGCGGCAGAGATAAACTCCCCAGAGCCGGGGATGCCAGAATTCAGTCTGCCAGTGGAGCCTAATTTCTCTCTTCTGCGTCTGTACCGCGAGCCAGGCATTAATTACACGATCGCTTACTGCTCCTCCACGCAGCCCCAGCCTCGCTCGGCGCACGGGAAGGACAAAGTGCTGGTAATAAGCAGCTACCCGGGGTTTTGTTTGCTCCCCATTCACTCGGTGACCCTAGTCCTTTGTACACGTTTCAAAGCATGTTTTAAAGGCGTTATTAATTTCCACAGACTCCTCCAAAGCGCTCCTTCTGACTGTACTTAAACCGCTGTGCGAACCTTTAATTAAATGATTTTTTTTTTTTTTTTACCATCTCTCAAGCGATAGGATTGCACCTTTCAGAGAAGCAATTGAGGGGAAGAAAAATCGTGGCGTAACCGTCCACCAATTCCTCACCCTCGAGGGGTAGGACTGAAACGTCTCCGTTCACGGGGGAAATTGCAGGCAAGAAAAATGAGGGCGGAAAGTTGCAGCGGCTTCAGCATCTCTGGGGCCATTTATAAAGGAAAAGCACGGCTCTGAGTGACTGCTGGGCGTGATCAATACTCCTGCTTCGGGCCCCGCAGACCGGGAGTCAGGCGAAGAGAAAATGAGAAGCAAGCAGCCAGTCACCACCCATGGAAAGGCCGGGCTGGTATCTGGCATCCCAATTAATGCCACCCTTCAAGCTTCGTGTTTTGTACCTCCTGAGTGACCGATTCTGCAACTTTTTTACTGAAGGGATGCGCTTGTGTGTGTATATCTGCCTGTGGATGCTGCAGCTCCACGGGGGTTGGGAAATCTGCAGGGAAATCTGGCTTTTGGGGACCTTTGCACCCCGGGCCAGGTGTTACTGATCCTCCGCCCTGCCCAAATGTAATACCTACACATTTAATTTGACTGCATACAACCCCGTTTTGGCACTTCTCCTACAACAAAATCATCTAAAGAAGCTCTGAGGATGATGTGTCCCTACCTCTTTCACCTCTTTTCCATTAACTTACACATTAAATTCTTATTTGCACTTTTATTTTCACTATTGTACACTTGGAAATATGCTTACATGGCAGTGATAGCCCATTTGTAATTTCATCTCAGTTTGAAATCACGATATCTAAAGTTTTAGGATTTACTCCGCCGAGCTGCCAGGGCAAGTATGAAGTTATTACAGCCCCAAATGCTAACACAGAAATGCGAAAGCGCACCAGCAAGAATACATGGCCTCGGTTAGAGATCCAACTCATCAAGCTAATTTAATGTTGTAAATCACAACCTACAGGTTTGGCAACCAGGCAGATGTCCAGAAATCCAGTTACTTCGCTCTAAAGTGAACTGTGAATCGAAATGTAAATCATGCCTTGTTTTTTCCTTTTTCTAAGCGACCCTAACTGCATTATTCTAAAATTAAGTCCTCCATTTGTCTGTCTGAAGGCTGCTTGCTCCTAATGAGATGAGCTGTACCGCTCCTGCGGGAGAAGGGAGGCGCAGGGACTGCAGCTAGGAGGCCACCTCGCCTCTTGGCTGCTGTCAAAAACAAAGGAATTCCTTGGATATACCAAATATTTGGCTTTTCCTCAAAGACTTCACGGATGCTTTGATGGAGAAAACGGGCAAAGGAAGGGAGCCGAGGAACCTTCTGTGGGGAAGACCAAGCTGGACATAACCAGAGATCTTGTAGAAGTCTTCATCTCCCCCAGATACCCAGGATTGTTTCACTATAGCTAACCTTGAGGTGTATAAAAAAGGTGTAATACAGCTAACCTAACTTGTAGGGGTTTATTTTTTACTGCTTTACGCAGAAATTATGGTTTTTAGTTATTCTGGTACTAAAAGAGACGTGACTGAAACCTGTAGGTGATTAAGAAAACTCCGCATTTGAAGGAATAACAGAAAAAATAATAATAATTAAGAAGAGCAAGCACTGTCCACTGCAAGAGCCCAACTGTTTCAGAGGCTACAGCACCAAAAATCATCCCGGGACGTGGGACTAAGCAGAGAAAATGGATGTCGAGTGTATGAGAGAAGTGACACCCAGCGCTGCTTCGTGCAGCGGATGGCTACGGGATATAAGCGAGGGTTTCTATTAATATCTCCCAGTTGTTGGCCCGTCCTTTTAGCTGCACGGAAACGCTATTTAAATGCAGCCGTGGGGGCCGAGCTGACAGCTTCGGCTTGCACAACGTGGGGCACGTTGAAATAACTGGGATGCTTCCCTCGGCTCCGCACTGCTGGTGCCCCGAGCAGCACGCTGAAGGGAAGAAAATTCCTAGGAAAAAGCCAGGGAGTGTATTCGGATGGGGCCAAAAATACCTTAAAAGAACTATTTTCGTGGCTTGGAAGCTATTATTGAAGCACTTTCTCAAGCTCGTCAGATGATGATGCAATAGCAGGATGTAAGAGAAGAAAAAAAAGGTCCCAGAAGAAATGCTGAACTGATTATTTTCATCAGCTTCGTCCACGGGATGGATGGTGTTTTAAAAGGGATTAGTTAGAAAAATTGGCTCCGACCGAGGTGTCAATGTAAAGGCTTTAAAACGAATCAATAAGAAGAAAAAGAAAGAAGAATGAAATGACATTTCTAAGAGCTCTCAAGCAACTCAAAGACAAATTTCCCTAGCTTTTACTGCAGGTTAAAACTTGGACTGACCTAGCGCTGGAGCGAAGAAGGTGCAGAACATCACAGCAATACTGAAAGCAAAGTTTGGTGAGTTCAAAGAGCCCCCAGACATCAAATCTGACTTCCCCATGAGAAAAAAAAAAACACCAAAGAACAATATATGAATGGATAAATGCACCACATTGCAGAGCCAAGAGTTTTCAGGGGGGAAGCCACGTGGAAGGTAGCTCGGGAACAGGACTGCACGGCAGGACTTGAGCTGTCAGCGTTCCTTGGGAGCTGTTCCCCCACTCACCGAGCTCTTCATGTACCGAAGGCAGCGTGAAAGGACTGCAGCCTTTGATGGATCGCTTCTAACGACGCTGCAGAGCGCCTTTTCTTGTTCTCCTTCATCTCCTAAAACTTTCTCAGCGTGTTTCTGCGAGGAGCAGTTCTGCGCTGGAAGGCGAGCGGACAGGATGATGGAGCACAGCCTCTTCCCATCCTTCTGGTGGGACTCGGATTGTAAATCTTAAGATTACTGAATAAACTCCCAGGGATCTGTATCTCAGCGAGGGGAATTATATCGAGCAAAGTATCTAGTGTAACAGATTGGCTGCAGCCTTCCCGGCGAGAATTTCACCTGATTTTTTATAGGATCAACTCCAGCACAAACTCAGGCTGTTCTGCTGGCATGGGGCTTTCTGAGAGGGCTGGAAATGATGTGTCTATGTAAAGAGGAGTGGAAAAACTTGCACCGTCTCGGCGTTCACAGCTGATGATCTTCCCAAATCATGGGGAGCTGACATTGCTGGGTCGAAGTCACATCCTTCTTAGGCTGCGCGACCGCTCGCCACCCTCGTGTAACTGGAAGCTCGGCGTTCTTGTAAAATAGACAGCGCGGTACGCTGTGACTGCTCGAGTAATAAAATTACTGTGAAACCAGTGCCTCAAGGGGAAATGCACATAATGTTTCTCCTGGAAAAGCTGCATGTCACAGTGCATAATGTCATGCAAACAACACGTCATTAGGGCTGAAAGCAGCGCGCAGGATTAATGCGGGCATCAGATGGCTACGACCGAGCGCCTTCAGCATACGCTCGGCGAGCCCCGCTCAGTGACTGGTTGCCGAAACCTTGCACTGCTTCAGACCTTTGAAAACGAGAGCCAACGCTTTGCATAACACTACCCACTGCTTCCCGTCGATGCCGTCGCGCAGCCTCGTGGAAGAAGCTGGCTCCCAGGGCACCCAGGGGAAGGCCAGCACGCACGCAGCCTTCGGGGCACGTTCACCTTGCTCTTCTGGCTTTGCTTTTCAGGAGAGGGATCCAGATGAAAGTCTGGAGGAATTTTTTTTACACGGGCACTGAATATTTTTTTTATTCAGGCACTGAGGCACACGGGCAGGAGACGGGATTCTCACTCCTGCCTGCTCACGTCCCTCTGCGAAATCTTTTTCCTAGCTGTTATCTATAAGGCGCCTGCATCGTGGCTGTGAAATGGCAGAATTAAGTTTGCCTCTATTAGGCCTCTTTTGAGGGCAAAAACGAGAGTGATTTCTGCCTGTCGTGCCCACAGAAGCAGCAGCTACGTTGTAAAGGAAGAACTCTCAATGGAATGGCAAGATTGAGCACGGAAACACTACCCTGAAACGGGATCCCTTTTTCTCAGACAGTGACAAATTAAGAAGAGACCGTATTTAGTTTTTGCTTTGTTCAGAGCCCTTGAAAAATCTGATGCCCATGTGTTAATGGTTGAACCCACCCTCCATTCTTGCTGCATTAGTCCTGCTCCCCGTCATTCAATCCGGAATCATGTGTGTAATCCGAAACATGTGTCCAGCGATGTGTTCCCTATTTACCAATTATTTCATTAGCTTTATTTGTTCTTTGAGATACAGGCAAAGCACTATTTTTTTTTTATTTTTTAGTTCCTGTATTGAAGCCTGGCCCGGTGTTTGCCAACTCTTTAGGAAAGTACACAAATGCACGCTCTTGGATTTTGCAGAGCGATGTCAGCGGGGGCTGTCCTCGCTGCAGGGACACGCTGCCACCTCCACGTCCCCCACGCCGCGGGGAAATGGGGAAAACACCCAAGGGGATGACCACAAGGTGCATCACCAGGTGCTCCCGAGCTGCTGCAGGCAAGCAGATCACTAAGGACAGCAAAACCAGGCTTCAAAACCAGCCAGAGCAGGCAGCGGGGGTACCAGACCATCTTCTGCACTGTTTTTGAAGCAAACACTTGGCTGCAATCCTCATTTCACCAAAAAAAAAGCGTTCAGATCTATGCGCAAAGGAGGGCGAGGTCATTTAGGATGTGTTTATTTCCATGAACATCCTGCTACCTCCCTGAGCCTCTTGGACTCGGTATCTTTGATTTGGGCTCTCTGGCACCAGCACAGTGCCCTGGAGCAGAAAAAAGAGGCAGGAGAGAGCGGGGAAGCCCCGGGCAGCAGGCACAGCGCCCGCCCGCACTCACCCATGATGCTGTCGGTCCCGTTGGCCGGCGGCGTGCACGACGAGGCGCTGTAATGATTCGTGCCGCTGCGGTGGAAGGTGGACATCGGAGGAAGACTGGAGTTGATGTCTGCTGAGGAGTGTGATGGGTAGCTCTGTGCCAAAGAGGAGGCAAAAAAAAAAGGAAATATTTTCAATATTTTAAGGACTGAGAACACAAAGGGCAGCAGGCTGCTCGTGTTGCTCCAATTCCAGGTGCTGCTGTGCTTCACCCAACCAAGAAAAGCCATGAGGCTACAGGGGGAGGGTGTTTTTCTACCTCAATTTGACAGCTTTTGGAGAAGAGGCAGCACATCCCAACCTGCCATGCATAAATATCCACAGAGGAGGGGATGTAACTGCTGGGGAAACTCCGTTTCCTTTGGTTTCTCAGGGGAAGACATGCAACCACTATCGCTAAATATTTCAGGAGAAACATGGGATCTGGATATAGCCTAGCCAGGACCTCTTCCCTGTACTCACAGCATCTTGAAAATCACTGATGTGTCTGAGAAAATAAGAGTAATAACAGCTTTTCTATCTTCTTTTTGCAGTTTCCCTACAGGTCACCGAAAAGTTAAGGACATTTGCAGGGAACTGAACTGAAACCATCCAAAATTTCCTCCCTGGGCTTTTCTTAGATTTTTTCTTAGAGGATTGGAAGATTTGGCCTGTCCAGATGCCCAGAATGGATGATTAACAGGAGCTTTGCCAGCACTGAGCACCTACAACTCAGACTGGCATCAGTGAGAGAGCTGGGTCCTCCCTGTCTCTGAAATTTAGGAAAAATAAGAGTATCTATTAAAAAAAAAAACAGTATTTTGGGGACTATAGGTGGAATATCTATTCTCATTTTACACTGTAGAAATATTCTAAGTCTGCATAAAGCCCCCAACGTGTTACAGAAGCAAGAAATTCAGAATCAAGGCAGACTTAAAAGAAATGCAAGAACGTTTGCAGACTTGCCCAGCCAAGGTACTCGGCTCTCCGACCTGAATCCCGAGCTGGTAGCATGGAAGAGCTACCTAATTCTGATGGATGAGCACCGGTGTAGATACCAAATTAGACGAAATTGGGTTTTAAAAGTTATGCTCCATTTTTGTAATAGATGCCTGTCACTTCAGAGCAACATTAAGTTTGCTTAGTGCCTTAATTATGCTTTTGAGAAGGACATGATTAAGCAGTTTTTGAGGCAATCCCTTTTGCTTTTGCCTTCCTATTCATTTTGCATGGCAGCGTGCTACCCTCATTAAACGTGAGACTTTAAAGATTTGTTTTGCAAATTCATTTTCAGTTTGTAACAGCGAAGTTTGTTTCTCCTTATTCCTAAAGCGATGTTTCTCCTAGGCACAGGCTTCTCCCCTAGAACCAGTGCTCTCTGCTCTTCCTTTTTAATGGTCTTCAGGAGCGAAAAGCACAGGTATAGATCGAAAAAACAAAATGTTTCATGCGTTTTGAGGAAAAAGGGCTTCACTTCAGCAGCCTGTTCATTTGTTTATCTCCTCCTTTACTTAAAAACACGAGCAAAACGAAGGGCTGGATTGATGCAACCCAGCGTCGTTTCTACATATCCAATTCAGCCGTGATATTAGGAGAATATCCACTAAGCTGCACTCAAATCAGATTTAATTCCAATTTTGTTCTATTCCAATACAATAGATGGAATCAGTCCCAGCAACTTCCTCGTGTGAGAGATCAGGATGTACCGGAGAAAATGAGAAAAAATCCCTTTTTGCAACCAGCAAATGACTGCTGGATGGCTACCTGTGACCGGCAAAGGACGGCGCCTGCCAGAAATCAAAGCCCAGGCCGCTTTGCCTCGCCGTGTGGGCTCAGCACCAGCCCACGCAGTGGCTTTTTCTGCTCTCTTCTCTTCCCTGTTGCGCCAGGAGGGGTTGGGATGGGTGAAGGAGCTGTGACCCATCAGGGCTGGCGGTGGAAATGGGTACGGCACAGGCTGGGAAAACCTTGCAAGGGAACTAAGTGCCAAGATGATGCCTTGGCAGAAATGTGCTGCCCACCCCGGTTTCCCTGGCCCCGTGTCCCTGTCCCTTACCAAGCGGTCGTGGGGGTGCAGGCTGCAGTAGCTGCTGGACTGGGGGAGGTGGGAAGAGTTGCCCAGCATGCCCCCGTAGCCGGGCTGGTTCATCCCGCTGGAGGAGCTCCACGGGTCGCTGCTGTGATGGCCATCTGCAAGAGAGAGGAGGACACGGATGTGGATGTCCCAAGGCTGCAAATCCTCCGAACCACCCCTCCGGTTCATCCTGCTGCAGGCTCGAAAGCATCACATCACCTATAACCAACCCCAGCAAGCAGAAATCTGACCTTTGAAATGAAACACTCAGGACGGGCTAACGAGCTTTGAAGCCTCAGCTTGAGAAATGCCGAGATATGTCCCAAACTCTGAGTATTTCCACACCCAAAAAGCTGTCAGAGTTGTTATATTGCTTACAAAAAGGGGGCTCCCCAAATTTTATCCGAGGGGAGAGCGAGCTGCACGTTTCGCCTTTAGCTCGCCGTGCTGAAATGGAATTGCAATAACGCAACGAGAATTATTTTTGGCTGGAAGAACGCCAAAGCCTTAAAAAAATAATAATAAAAAAAAAAAAAAGATAACTTTTCCCTAACGAGCAGCAGACCTCAAAGACAGGCACGTGGGCTGGAGGAGCTGCCTGCTCTTTCAAACTCCAGGAGTTGGTCTAATAAAAAATGATGATGTCTCACCTACAACCCTGCCTCCTTTCTACACTTCAAACACCCAGGCAACGGCGGCACTTCCAGCATCACCTTCCCCTCGCTGTTTGAAGAGTCTCTTAAGGCAGATTTATGTCTTCCATGCAAATTGGGGAGAAGGTATCACTTCAAAAGGCAGAATGGCTCAGCACTACAAAGGGTAAATATTTGATGGCACTAGAAACCTATTAACCTCCAGCTTTTATAACCCGGGAGGAGCTTCCTGGTGCTCTCGAGGCAGGATTTGTTGATGCTGAAGCCAAAAGCACCATTTTCTTTTCAGCCACTGCCCGTCCTTGCCAGTTCAGGAGCTGGTTTGGATGGAGATCTCTGCACCAAAGGAGGTGACAAAAGGGACAGTGCTGCTGACGTCCTCGTCCCTCCCATCCTCGTTGTCCACCAAGGGACCCCCAGGGATGGGAAGAGTCCCAGCAGAAGCCTGGAGACACTGAGCAGCACCCAGCAACTTCAGCTGGGTCCCGTTTTCCACCCACAAAATAAAAAGTCATCTCTTTTTCGACTCAAAAGCGATTTTTTTTTATGGGTGGAAACTGGGCAGTATACACAGAGGCAGCAAAACCCAACCCCATGCCCTGCAAGTACTTCAGCCCAGCGGTCCTACTGAATCAAACAGATTCACTTGTCCTCTACACAGCCAATCTTGCCAAACTCTACGGGTTTTATTTATGAAGTTATGCAGAAATTCATCGAACTTCAAGAAACTCCGAGATAAGGAGCTGGCGAGTTATTCACCACGCCGCTTCGCTGCGGGGTCGAGGCGAGATGTTCAGAGGCACAATGGCCGGACCAAGACCTCCAGGTCTTCATTTTCATGGTAATGCTACCGGACCACGGGATGATACGCCAGGGGGGCCCGACGGCACGCGAGCCAAAATGCAAACAGAGGCAAAATATGCAAAACAGCTCGCTTTTTGAAAGCTGCCTCTTACCTTGCATGAAGAAGGAGCTAGGAAAAGTGCTGGCTGCTGGTTTTGAGGATGGATAACCTGGTGAATCCCTATTGTAGTCGGCAGTGCTTGCTGACGGGGCATAAACCTACGGAAAAAAAGACTAATTTAGTGTGCCTTTAGCAGGAAGCAGGGAAGAAATATTGAGTTTTTACCTCGCTGGGTATAAATCAGTTCGCAACACCACATCATTCTTCTCCGGGAACACAAAACCCTCGGTATATGTGTGACCGGGAAATAAATGTGAAGCTTCAAAAGAAAACTCCAGCCTGACATTTCCCAGCTTTAAACAAGGATATTTGCAAGGTATTTGTCAAACTCTTTATTTCTGTAAATACAACGAATCAGCAGATGTACATATGTTCTTCCTAGAGCGCCGAGGAGCTTAAAATAAACAAGGGCTTGAAACAATAGCGATTTTCTCATCTGAAAGCCTACGGACTTAGCACGTTGAAAAACAAAGAGGGAAGCAGCGCGAGCCAGCGAAATACTTCATTTCCCAAAATTAAAAAAAAAAAAAAAAAAAGAAAATGGACGTTTAGAAGAGCAGCCTTATCGGGAACGCCGAAAATTGCAAACACATCTTGGGATATTGAATTCCCATGGACGTAGCCCCTTCCAGGGAAGCTTGAAAGGGACTGCTCGAAACCTGGGCTGCCACAGGACCACCAACACAGCGTGTGTACACGTCGGGGGGAAAACCCCTCCTCCCCTCGGACTCTGACGGTATTTGTGTGTGCAATAAACTTGGTGCATGTGCCAACAGACTGCTTGCCTTGCATTTGTTTGTTTGCTAATCCACCGGAGGGGTTCTGCGACTTGCCTTTTATAACATATCTGCTGTGTTCCTTGCTCGTGCCTAGGTCAACCCGGACGGCGTTTAAAAAAAAAATACCAAATAATAGTAAAATATAAAAAAATACAGCATGAAACAACACACAAAAGAAAAGCAGACACACACACACACAAAAAAAGGAAAAGCTGGTGCAGGCTGCTGAGCGTAATTCATTATTTCGAGCGTGGTTTATTCCCTCTCCACCCCCTCTCCCTATAGCTCGCGCTATTCCTCTGCGTTTTGTTCCTGCGCTGGAGGTGCCTCTCTCCAGATGGTCAGGAAGACTGAAGCACTGTCATCTCCTTGATGAAAATGGATACCTTCCTGCCTCCATTTTGAAGCAGGCAGCAGATCACAAAATTGGCAGAGCGCCGACGCCGCCGTTCGCAGGTCACGGCGAACGGGAAGAGAAAAGGCAGCAGCGGAGCGCAGCCGCGCCCCCCGGCCCGCACCTCGCAGCTGCTGCGGAGGGGATTTCAGGGATCCCCTCGTCCCAAAATTGAGAGAGGGTTTTAGGAAAGGGCAAGCAGAAGGGCTGTGGGATGTCGAGATGCTCGCTGGCATCCCTCGGGCCCGGCTGTGGCGGTGCCACCCGTGCCCCTGGGTGCAGGCCGGGCCTGAAGCGCTGCCCTGCCCAAAATGTGATCCACACGGGGCAGCGCCAGCAGCAACCCCACACCCGGAGAAACTGGGGCTGAAGTGAGAGTTTTGGGGAAAGCAGAGCCAAACGGCTCAGCCATGGTGGCTCAGGGGCCCCAGAAACCCTCCTCAGAAGCCACGGCCCTGATGTGAGGCACCGAGAGCTGCCCACACGGGGGGAGCTGAGGTAGCGCAGTGGCAGCCAAGGCCACAGCCAACTTTCTACTTTGCTGTCAGCGTTCAGCCGGATCCAAGGCACAAGAACACAAGCACATGGGTCTGCAAGCCCTAGGGTTGCCCTGTCACCAGCTGTCAGCCCATGGTGCCACCTCTGGTGCTGCTTTCCTCCTAGCACTGCTCTGGCACAGCTTCCCCTAATGGCTATGCTGCAGCTCACGAGGCAGGCATAAAGTCTGGTGCAGACTGCTGAGAGAAAGAAAAGTAGTCCAAAAGAAGGATTTTCATGTTTTCCAGTTTCAAAAGCCACCTGAGCTTATGGCCCTCCTCCTTTTGGCTCAGCAGACCTCAGCAATGAGGCAGCATGGCCGCAGCTCCCACCTGGGAAAAGCAGGATGGGCACCGGGCTGCGAAGAGATGGATGAGGAAAACCCTCCTGAATCCCTTCTGATTAGGAAAACCCTCCTGAATCCCATCCGATTAGGAAAACCCTCCTGAATCCCTTCTGATTTCAGATACACGGAGCTCCTGCTATTTTAAGGGCGACCGCCACCTCTTCATCCTCACCTACCCGGTGCTCTCCCTCCCTTGCCCCGCGTCGCCCACCCTGTAGTGGGGTTCAGAAGTGCTCGCTGGCTAAATTCCTGACTAAATTTATTTTTTCTGCTGCTTTATAGTGACATTTTCACACAGAGCAAGCCGCTGGATTGAAGGAAATTAACTCGTTTTGCTGTGACAGGCTCAGTCAGAAGGAGGAATTTGAGGAGATGCGAGGAAGCGTTTGGGAAAACCTCCTGTATTTCCTGCACAAGTGTCACTCCTTCACCATCAATATTCCTTATTTTCAGAGTTTTGTCACCATGGGATTCTCAAGTTATCATGACTTCGCTTAGGAGCACGCCTGGAAATTCCTCTTGTCCTGAATTGTGCCGAAGTCTCCAGATTTTTTGCCTTTGTATCACCAGGACTGCAGCATTTTCAGCGGGCGATACATGATGCAGAATAAATGATTAACGGGATGAATGACAATATTCTGGCCAGACCGTTTTACAGAGGAATTGCGTCTCCAACCCCAGCTAAACAGACAGAAATCCTCATGAGTAAGCGATGATAAAGGGACCAACCCAAGAACCTGATGCAGGAGAGCGAAAGTTGAACGGGTTAAATTCGTGGCCCTGGTAGAAATGGCAATCTGCTGCCTACGAGAAGAGAGAGGAACGAGATGTGTACAAGAGTGACTTTCTGATTTGACAGAAAGTGCATTAGAGATTTAAAGATGTTAATATTCTTAAAGAGAGCCCGAATTTAGAAAATCACTCTGACTCATGCTGGGAGGTTTGAAGAGATGATGAATAATGATCTGGGAAAAAAAACAAGCCCTGCTGTAATGTGACAGGATGACAAAATTATCACATTGTCTCCATTTCTGGGAGCCTGCCTTCGACTTCCAAACACCTTTTTGTCTTTCATTCTTCTGCAAAGCTCGCCGTCCCGGGGACGTGCTTCAGAAATCTCCCATTTTCCAGGACCGTGTGCTGTTTTCCACCCGTGGTGACATGCTCAGACCTCAGGAATCCAGGGTTTTCCAAGCAAAGAGCCTCGGGAATGCCTATAACACGTCGTAGCATTGCTGGCTTTGGAGTGAAGGGCTCTGGCTGGTGCCAAAGGGCTCGCTGAGGTGCGTCCAAGTACCAGGAGGTGCCTCCAGAAAGCGTGGCCGCCTCCCCAGCTCCCCATCGAGCTGTCTGGAGGCACCTGGCTGCTGGTGTTTGGAAACTGAGCCTGAGCAAGGTGAAGAGATCTTCTCCTCCTCTCCTGTCTTGGCTCTGCTCTCCTCCCCTCTCAGGCCTTCAAGCACCCGGACGCAGGGCGCAAAGGTTAAGGTGTAAAACACTGGGTACAGAGAGATCCACTCCGACAGGAACCCGACGGAAGGAAACATCTCCGACGAGAAGAAACTCAGCATAAAAGCTCCTCGACGCCAGCACCTGCCCAGGGGTTTTGCAGGAGTCCCTCGCAAAACCCCTCGCGCTGTCCTCCTCTGGCTTGGTGGCTTGAGGTGACGCTGGGGAGGCTCAAAGCTAAGAGCGAGCCAAGGGCTGACCACAGCCACGTGCTGTGTTGGACAAGAAAGCCTTCTTGGCCACCGGTTGTCCCAATTTGTCATCTGTGGGGTGCCACCGCTCCCATCTCCTTTACCCGTGAGCTCCAGATCCACACGAGGCCGAAAACGGGGCCGGGACAGGCAGGCGGCGGCACCATCCCCTGCTCGAGCACTTGGAGGGGAAACCCTCTCACCAGCAACACTAAAATTTAAAATACTCGATAAAAAAGGAAGAAAAAGAAAAGCATTCTGTCCTTTCTCATCACTTGAGGGCCACCCTCCTTGGCTGCCGTCCTCCCAGCCCCGCCGCCTGCCCAGGGGCAGCTCTGCCAGGCCGGGGATGAATCTCCCCAGCTTTTAGCTTTTTAAAACAACCCGACGTGGCATGAATTTGGGCTTTTCAGCCCGCGTGAGGCGCAGATGCCCTTTCCCCGGGCCGACCTGCTGCAGGTTTCCCGCAGAAGGGGCTGGCAGGTCCCTAATTTCGGCCACATGTTTTGAGGGAGAGGAAGAGGGAGCGGGGCCGAGGCGGGGGGGAGGAGGAGGCGCGCTGATGAAAAGAGCAGCTCCACAAGTGAAGCACATTACCAGCCCGGAGTGGAAAGGGCCGGAAGGAAAACCCACCCACCTCACCCCGCGTTTCTTCTATCAACCTGCAATTGAGGCAATCAAAACCAGCTGTCGGCTCTTCCAGATCTTTCTCGCAGGACAAACACGCCAAAGGGCCCGGGGCCCGGCGTTGCCAGCAGCTGGTAATTGAGACCAGATGAGCCCCGGGAACGGCAAAGCACATGCGAGGCGAGCCCCGGCCCCGCGAGAGGTATGAAATTGCAGGTCCCGCTGAGCCTTTAAGTGCACGGTGCAGCGGCAAAAAACAAGTGTACGCCGAGCAGAGAGCCACCTGCACGCTTGCCACCGAGCCCCGGGGGCCACAGGTTGCCCGGGGCTAATGCCAAAGCCGTGAGGTGCCCGGGGGGGACGGGTGCAGGTGTGGGGTCGCTCAAGCCCTCGGCACCAGCAGCGGTTGTCCCCGTGGGACGGTGACCCTCGAGTACCCTCAACGTTAGCTGCCCTTTTTTTTTTTTCTTCCCCCTCTTCTTCTCTTCTTCTTCCTCCTCTTCTTCTCCCACCCGATGGGAGCTCTGGGGTGCTGGGTGAGAAGAAGGCAGAGCCACCAAGTGGATCCTGATGAGAAACCAGAGTGGTTTCTACCAGGCATCGGGGAAGGAAAAGGAAGAAAGGCGAGAGGGACAGAAGGTTGTGGGGGTGAGAAGTGAGCAAATATTGCAGAGGAAGTCCCGGGGATGGGGGACAAGAAGATGGGAAGGCAAAACGGAAAGAAAAACTCGTAGAGAGGGGAATTGAATAAGTTAGGAAGGTGCCACAGAGATGGGCACAGCACAGGGATGGGAGCACGGGAGGATCGGCCCGTGCCGGGGAGGTGGCCACCGAGGGCTCCCCAAGCTTCAACCCCATCCTGGTGGCACCTCCCAGAGCCAGAAGAAGGCTGAGGAAGGAGAAAAGAGGGAATGACAGATTGCAGAGCCACCGAATCTGTAAAGGCCGACGAGGAGCTGGGTCTCAGGAGCCAAGGGCCAGAGGTGGCCACCTTACCTTGAGGTAAGACCAACGAGCAGCCCTTCGAGCGCCCCGGCTGTGGCAGGGCTCGGGGATGGTGAGGATGCAGAAGTCAGCAGAGAGGAGCAGGAGGCACGGCCAGGAGGGGAAACCAAAATGCAAAAGGGAGAGGGAGTCGGCAGGAAGGGAGGACAAAGCACCAGGGGTGTGACTGGGGAGGAAAGATGGGACAGAGCCGGGGAGCGGAGCTGACATCCTGCACTGCCCACAGCCCCGGCGCTTGCAGAGAGGCAGCGAGGCAGAACCAGACCTCAAAAAAAGATATATATATAAAAAAAAAAAGGCAATAAAGAGCGAGTAAGAGCAAAAAAAGTGGGAAAAGAGAAATAAAAGTGATGATGAAAAGAACAAAGGTGCCACTTGGCCGGGCTCCAGGGCGAGTTCTCAGATGTGAATTCTAATTCACATTTAATAGAAGATAGCGAGTTTTTAGGCTTTTTTTTTTTTTTTTTTTTAAGTGAAGGACTTCCCAGAAAAGGACCATCTCATGTCTTTTCCCTCTTCTCGGGATCTGCTTTCCAACTTCCTTTCCTGCTCTGCTTTTACCGAGAGCCATTTTGTGCTTTTTTTTTCCCTTCTTTTCCCAATTTTCTGCTTCCAGACACACGCGGAGATGGGAACGCACCAGAGTCTGCCCATATTCTCCTCTTAAATCTCAAGCAAGCGAAGGGTTCGCCACCATCCTTGGCCAACATCGACCTCACCCACCACGATCCCATAACTTCGGGTCGACAACCACGAAGCGGATGCTATCCATGTGCCCAAAGAGCTCCGAGAGCCCCCTCGGTTTGGGGTGCCATCAGCTTCAGGTGCTGAGCCACAGGAAAAACCAAGGAGGAAAAGAGAACCGTTTGCTTTGTGTGTCAGCGGAGATGTCAGTCCCCATTAATAAATCTATCCGCTAAATCTACTCTTATTCATGGGGGACATCACCAAGTTAAAGTAAAATAAATTATCTTTAATTAAATGGAATTGTCGTCTTCCTCCTGCTATCATCCCCAATTATTACATCCTAATCAGCCCTTTTGGGAGAAGGCACGAGGGAAGGCTGAAAGGCACATTTACTCTAAACAATTTCTCTCTCTGTCAAGAGATGGAAGTTTTATTTTAATTATTGTTTAGGGCTCCGATTTTTACCCTTTTTTTTTTTTTTTTTGAGGAAAGGGATTAAAGTTTAAAACGCCATCATTCAAAGCAAGGAAGAAATCTGCTGGTGTCAGGGCAATTTCCACTTAGGCCCTCCTACGATTTGAAGCCCAGAGCGAGGAGATACATGAATCCTTCAGGTCGACTTCTTCAGGGTGAGATCCAGAGGGGGATTTCCATTCAAAAAAAGAAATGTTCTGGCTGCAGATAGGAGGTGAGGGCACTCGGAGGGCTACAAAACCCTCACACCTCACGGGGTGAGCGCCCAGGAGGCTGGAAGGTGCCTGGAGGAAGCATTGAAGTCTCCTGGGCTGGGCTGCTTCAGCTCAAGCTGTCTCCTGAGCTGTCCTGGAGAAGGTCTGCTTGCCCATGTTGGAAAAGGCTGCTCTTTTTCAAACAACGACAATTTAACCCCAAATATTTCACAGGATGCATTATCACCACCACCTGCACAGTGAATGCCGCATCCACCAGCCAGAAAGCTCCCGGCACTGAAAAACCCCTCAGCCAAAATTTACCGAGGACGCACCAAACGTCCTACAAAGCTCTGCCCGTCCAAAATCACCAGGAGCTGCACTTTAATATTAATCTCCAGGCCCTGTGCAGATTTAAAAACGCGTTTCTCCCCCTGCCAACGCTTGCTCGTTGGCCGTGAAGTCCCCAAACGCGCCCCGAGCACCCCCTGCCCAGTTACAGGACGAGATAAATTTCGGATAACAACAAAAAGGGGAAAGCAGAGATTGTGACAAGGGCTGGAAAAAGGAAGAAGCGCTCCGTTCCCATTAATTAATGCAGCCTTTTTATATATATATTAAAAAAAAAAAAAAAAAAAAACACGCACTTTTCAGGGTGTAGCACTGTTTTCATTTAACGCTGCTTTGAATTGCCGCCTCCAGAAGTTAAAAAAAAAAAAAAAAAAAAAAAAAGAGGAAAAGAAAGAAACCACAGCTCTCCGAGCCTGCTGACTTCTTATAAAAGAACCAGTTTTAAACTTGTTTACACTACTGGTTCCAAATGAATTCAAGATGGTGGCTAGTTAAAGAAAGGGAGCCCATGCCAAGGGTTTTGATCAAAGGGCTCCCATTCAACAATGTTCAGTTTTAATTGACCACTAATTAAGCTACATTAGTCAAAGAAAAGTCTCTATCACTTCTGAGTGACGAAGAAAAGAATTCCTTTAACCCTGTCCTCGTCCTCCTTCAGCCGGCTCGCGGCAAAGCAGCTTCTCGAGTCTCCGCCTTGGAAGCGTTTCCAGGATCAAGACGCCAACAAATCATTTTTTTGGGGGGGGTTTTGAGCCAAAAAAACTCAAAAAGAAGAGTCGGAGGAGGGCTGTCGCGTCAGGATCAGATCGATCAGAGGGAGCAAAGAGAGATGCCGACGCGTAGCTCGCTCCGAGCAGCGGGGTCGGGAAGGGGAAGGCTGCGAGGTGGCACCGGGATGGTTTGAAGGAAGGCCAAAAGTCCTCGATATTCCCGTGGGCTTCACGGAGAAGTTTGCAGGATGCAGGGAGCAGCTCCCCAGCACCGCAGCCCTCTTTGCTGAGGGCTACACTCGCGGCCTTCCCTTGCGTTGTATGTTATCCTAACGATTTTTGGCAACAAACCGCTGCCTTTCAGATAATGGCATTTAATGAGGCCCATATCTTTTTTTTCAGCGTTCTGCCCCAGGCTCATTAAAATGCACTTGTTTTTGCCACGCAATGGCTCGCTCTCCGAAACCAAAATATGAATGCAAATGGGCGCTGCTAAGTTTAAAGCGGGATTTGCATAACAGGAACCCAACGCGGCGCTGAACGCCTCTCAGCACCACAATTATCGCAAGGGGGGGGCAAAAAGGAAAAAAAAAGATGGGTTGTGCGAGCCACCACGAGCTCGAGGATGAAGGAGCTGCTGGTTCGCGACACCGTTATCTCCTGACGCCCGGTCTCAGCGAGGAAAGGGGGTCTGAAAAGCCTAAACTCACTGGGGTGATCGGTGAGATCGGTACAAAACGGGATGTACCTACTGCCAGTAGTGCTGAGAGATGAGCTTGTTAGCTGAGAGCCTAAGGGGGCAAAGCCGGGGGTTGTGCAACTGTTGTAGGGCCGCAGCCGCCAAATCGGGTTTTAAAAATAAAGCTGTGCACGGCCGGGCCTCCTTCGTAGAGCTATCAGGGAGATCAGTCACTCAGAAGGTCACCCCACGATTTATTTTGTGTGTTGTCTGTGAAAAGTTAGACTTGGAGGTGCTCAGCCCCGTGGTGGGGGCTTGCCCTGAGGTCCTACAGCACCCCAGCACCCAGCTACCTCGGTGCAAGGCGACTGGGCGCTTTTGGGGCCGCCCACTTTGCTCTGACAAGGAGGAAACCACGTCGTGAAAGCTTACCGTGGTTCTGAAACAAGCCCTAAAGGAACCAAAGTAGAGGTTTCCAGCCTTAAAATGCTCCCACTTTAGTGCTGACAGTGGCAGGAGCCTCAGCAGGCCGAGTGAGCACCCCAACGCCTCCCGTGACGCCACCGCGGGCAGTGCTGACGAGATCCTGCTCAATGCCAGCGAAGATTAGGAAAAAAAACACCAAAAATAATACCCCATGGTTCCCTTTTCTGTACACGACAGCTCCACGGAGGCACCCGGTCCCTCCCAGCACCTCAGGGGGCGGCCTGGTGTCACCGAGCGCAGGCCCGTAGCCACAAAGCCCATCCCGGTGGCCAAAGCTGAGGCAGGAGCCCTGCCACCACCATCCCCTCATGGCTTTCAGCTCCTCAACCAGGCCCAGGAACCCCACAGCAGGGCCTGGCAGTGCTCTGAGGCCTTCTTGCGAGCCCCAACTGCTGCCCCACGGCCCTAAAAGCACCTCCATCACCCCTGGGGGCGAACACAGAGCCACGGGGCACCCCTACGAGCTGCCCTCTCTTGGCTCTGGCAGAGCCAGAGGCCCTTCTCCAAGAGACAGATGTGTGCTGAGGGGACAACTGGGTTATTTCTCTCATCTCCATGCCGAGGAGATCGGGGACCATCCGTCAAAACCTGCCCTTGATGGTCCTGGAGCTGCGACATGGCGACAGCCCCCAGCGCCCTCCTGAGCTCAGAGCCCCCCCGACACATGGTGTTGGGGCGAGAAGGGGCAGGGCGGGGGAAAAAACAAAATAGCAATGATAAAAAAATAAAAATAAATAAAAAAATACCAAAGTTGTTATTTTTCCTGATAAAAACAGGAGACGTGGGGTGTATCAGGTGTTCACAAGCACGGGGATTCAAGTCGTTCTGCGACTCCAAATCTGCAATCGCCTCCGAGCCTCAACCAAGCACCACTCCCAAAGACATCTCCAGCTTCACCTCTTTACGTCTTTGGCTCTTAAACCCTGCCTATCCTGCGTGGGGACGGCACAAGATTTCTTTCTCCCTTTTTCTGACAGTTAGAGGCTGGGAGAAGCCGGGAGCACGACGACAGCGAGCACGGAGCCGAGGCAGAGGACGGGCAACCACGAGGCGCCGATGGCAGTGGGCACAGGAGGGGCAGCACTCGGTAAAACTGCATTAAAACAGCTTCAGCATTACCTAGCCGGGACTTGTGCCTACGATAACATTCCCTGCTGCTCATAACCCTCGGGAAAAGAGGCTCAAGACCCTCATCGTGGGACAGAGCCCGAGGAAGCAGCCCGAGCTGCAGTGTGCTAACAGGTGCAGGAAGAATAAGACGCTGGGCAATCAACTTGCCTTCCCTCTGCTTTGCCAGCCTGGCTTAATAACGCCACCAGGAACGTAAACATTTCGGCGATCCCTACTGAAAAGTCAAGAAAATAATGGGGCGCACAGCTCAGCCTCCTTCATTTTTTAAGTGATACGTCTGATTATTTCAATCGCGCCAGCACTTAGCTGAATGGGCTTAAATACGCATGCTGCATCGATCGGGTTTGTTTTATTCATCAGAAAGCCATTGAGCAATTCGGCATTATTATTATTATTATTATCATTATTTTTTCTTCCTTTTCTTTCCTCCTTTCAGATGCCACCAGCAGGCCCTTCCCGTGCGGCTGTGGGCTGCGCCTTCCGGGAGGAGGGACGGCGCCGGGCACGGATTTCCAGGGCAAAAAGCAATCCAGCGGGGCTCCGAGCGGGGTTTAGCGGCACTGCTTGGCCAGATGCTGCACGACAAAATCCTCCAGCTGCAATCCGAGGGCCGCCGGGCGAGCAGGGAGCTGCGACAGCAGCCCTGGGGCTTGTTTGCACCGTGCCCACCGCCTGCCCGAGGACCCCGGTGCTGCCCGCAGGGGGATGGAGCTGCTGGGACCCCTCTGTGCCCAAAACCGGAGCAGGAGAAGCAGCAGCAGCAGCAGCAGCAGTGCCCTGCTTGCATCCGAGCTGCAGCTCATGTGCTTCTCATTACGGGCTTTGCAGGCGTTGTAAAGAACAATTCGATCCCGCGCACATGGGTTCTCACACCAGCCCCACTCCTGTTCAGACACCTAATAAAGCCCCGCAGGTGCACGAAATTTCCTCCGCCGCAACTTTTTTTTTTTTCCTTTTTTTTTTTTTCTCCTTTTAATATTATTAATTTTATAGGCGAAGCTCGGGTCCTCGCCGGGGAAGGAATTGGGAACTCGGGCACCGAGCTGCACGCCGCAAATTGCGGCCGGGGAAGGGGGGATTTGTGGTGGGCAGGTTTCGGGCTGAGATGCTGCACGCTGGGGCTGCGCTGGGAAAAACCCCAAAAGCTCTGCCCTAAAGAAGTGGGCACCCAGCAGACAAATCCCCGAAGGCTCCAGGGCCGATTCTGCTCCTCCTGCAGCCCACCTGAAAGCCCCCTTGGGCATCCGGGAGGTAGCACCGTGCCAACACCTCCCCAGAAAGCAAAACCAAAACCGAGTAACGAGCGCAGAGCTCCCAAACCAAGAGGCACCGATTTAGAAAGCTTCCCAGAACGAGGCCTAGCCTAAATTAGCTGGATGAAATAATTCCCAGGGAAATCTTGGGGATTTTTTCCATGCCAGGAGGAAAGCTGAACGCCAAATCTTGCCAAATCCCCGCTCAGGTGTGGGGGTGCAGCCCCCCCGTTAAATCCCAAGAGGTTTAAGCAAAACTTTTTCCCGAGCCTGAGCATTTCTGCGCCGTGAAATAAGCACACGAGGGACCGGGAGATGGCTTCTGATGGCCTGACCTCGCCGTGACAGCCTGCCTTACCCCCTCCCTGCCTTTTTTTTTTCTTTTTTTTTAATAAAAAAATAATCAAAAAAGCAGCAGGAAGGCAGGGCAGCCCGGGGCAGGCAGCTTGTGCCCCTCTCCTGCCACCACGGCAGCTGCACAACTTCAGGAGCTGGTGAAAAAAATAAAATAAAATAAAATAAAACGAGTTCCCCTAGCACTGCGCCGTCAGAAAATGAGGAAGAAAGTGGCTGAAACGCTCCCTTTTCGAAAAGAAATTCCCTGTATGAAAGCAGCAAATCCCACGTCTCCAAAGTGCCACGGCAATTTTACAGTAAGCCGAGTTTAATGCAAACCAGATTGATGCCGAAACAGGAAACAAACAATTCTTCTGCACAATTTCCTGTAGATCAATTGGAAAGGTATTTAAAGACTGCACCAGCTATTAGATCTTTTGTTAACCCCCCCCCTCCCCACACACACACACACACCCCCCCCCCGGCCCTGCCCACAAAAAAGCCGCTCGGAGCGCACGCTGGCAGAGGATGTCAACACCAGGCCGTAATTCGCCGTGCCTCCCATCAATCAATAACCGAAGAAAATCCTATTTAGGATCGCTTTTTTTAAAGGAAAAAAAAATGTAATAATAATAATAATAATAAAAATAAAAATAAAATGAAACCAAACCCGACCACGGTTCGTTTCCAAACTGGCACGGCCGAGGACGTGCGGCTCGGTTCGGAGCGTATTTAAATCCCGCATGCATCCTGCGGGAGCATTAAGCTCCAGAAATGCCCGAAATGGTTTAGGAAACCCCCCCCCCCCCAGAGCTTTGCCACCCTAAAGCTGCTCCCATTTCGGGCGTGCACGACGGGAGGAAAGAGCTGGGACCTGTCGGAGGCAATGCTGCACTGCCCGGCGAGGTGTGCCGAGCCTGAAATGGGTGTTTTTAAACAGATTTGGGTTCTGCAGGCTCCCGGGTTCACAAAAACTCCCCCCGTCCCCCCCTTCCTGAATGTGAAAGGCAGCAAACACCGCTCGGGTCTCAACCTGCGGACTGACAACTCGCCCAATTTTTGCTTTCCCCTCGTTCTCGGGAGGCAGCTTACGGGATTCGCTTCGGTGACGAGATAAAACACGCAGCCTCGCCGCAACCTCCCCCCCCCCCCAAACAATGGGCCAGCCTTCCAGACGGCTTGGCCTCGACCCACGGCCCCAAAAAAGCAGCGCCCGGATCCATTTTCGCCCTGCCACGCACCCGGCCCCCCCCTCTCTCCACGCGCGCCCCGGCCGAGCTACCTGAACCGCGGCGCAAAAGCTCTCCCCGCGCTTAGGAACCCGCTTGAAAGCAGCCTGGAAGTTTGGCCAATAAATATTATTATTAATTATTATTGTTTCTGGTTACGATCCGCTCCTTTCCAGCGCACGCAGCCCTTCCAACAAAGCAGAAGCGTAAAATACCGCGCGGCGCTGAATCGCCGCAGCTTCATTCGGGGCTCGGAGGCGGCGGTAGAGGGGGGGGGGGGACGGGGACACGACGACACGCACGCCACACGCGAGCACAAAAGGTCTCTAATTTAGATTTAGAGATTTCTTTCTCCTCGGGCTCCCAAAGCTTAACTTTCCCTGCCACGCCGGCGGGATGACACCCGGCTCACGCCATTCACAACTTCGCACTTGTCATGATGAAGCGCGGCCCGTGGAATTATGGCACTCGGTGGCCTAGCCCCTTAGCAGGAGCGATACCGCCGAGCATTCATCCTCCTCCAGGAAACTTCCCGGGCTCCAAAAAGCTTTGGGATAGGAATAGCAGACGGGACGGGAACGGGAAGGACTCGTTAGCATCCACTTTGGGGGATTTGGATGACTTGGCAAACAACTTATTTCCCCAACAACTAGGCGGAGAGCCGGTTCGGGGCTGCTTAGGGTAAAGCAAAAAGAGCAATGACAATAATTATAGGGTTCCCTATATGATTGAACACACGCGCGTGGCGGGAGCTGCTGCTGCTGTGATCTGAAGAGACCAGCACAAGAAAATTTTGCCACTTTTGCCTTGCGTTTTCCTCTGCAGTAATTCCTTCCTCAGAGCCCCCCTGCGTTGAAACGTGTTGCAGGTACAGGGGGAAATAACGCTTTAAGAAAAGCTCCGGGAGGGGAAATTGGAACGAAGCAATCTGGAAAATCAGCTGTGGGAAGCGATCCCGCAGCCATCCCCTCGCAGGTACCGTGCACGTCCTAAAACACCGCCCGCACGGCTCGGGGAACGGGGAGCCGGGCTTGGCAGAAACACCTCGCCTCTCCTTCCCCTGCTTCCCAGCTCAGAAAACTCCTCCATGGAAACTTCCCTTCCAAAATCTTTTCGGGGAGAAAAAGCCGACCGAAAGCTCTCCCTGTCCGTGTATGGCATCACCAAGGCAAGCAGCGAACGCTGCCTCACACGCCCCCGTTTTCTTTCCCCCAAGAAATGCCCTCCGCTCCGAGGCACGGGGAGGAAAAGGTTTCTCACCGCCGGGCACGGGGAAATAGTTCAAGGCAAAAGTGAGCTCCCCCGGAGTGAGCTCTGCTAAAACACCCCGCGAGCGAGGGGAAAAAAAGCAAGCAGCAGAAAAAGCCTTCTGCAGACCTCGCGTTCGTGGCAGTTTATTTATTTTTTCGGTCATTTTTTTTCGTGACTCCCGTACCCAAGGTTGCTTTTCTCCCCCAGCAGCGAGCGGGCCCGAGAGCGCTTTGGAAGGATTTTGCATTTTTCGGCTTTTGTTTATTCCCAGGGAAGCCCTGCTTCCGCTGCCGGCGCTCGGTTCAGGGAGTTCAAGCCGAATTTAAACAAGTAATTGACTTGTCACTGGGAAAAGACAAAAAAAACGCAGAGAGAAAAAAAAAAAAAAAGCAGGGGGGAAAAAAAAAAAAAAAAGAGGACCGGGGGAATTTAGGGCTGTATCTTTTCCTGCAGCCGGGGGCTCGGGCAACAACCAGCAGCCCCGCTCTGCTCGCGCAGCCCCCCCGCCAGCCCGGCTCCCCTCGCCAAGGCGCTCCACGCGTGGCATCCCCGGGCTGGGCGAGCTGCCTGGCACCAACTCAAGAGCCTTACACCGCACGACCCGAGCCAGAACAATGCCAACCGTATGAAAAAAAAAACAACAAAACAAAACAAAAATAAAACACGGAACAAAACCCCCGAAATCTGTTGGCCAAGTGGCCGGCTGAATACTTTCTCTCCCCAGCTCTCCGGTGCCGAACTCCTGCAGCTGCGCGGCCGTGGCTTTTGGCACGGCTGCACCCGCAGCCCCTTTGTGCTTCTTCCCCGGCTCCCTTTGCTCCGAGGAGCCCAGGGAAGAAGGAACTTGGGCAAAAGTGTTGAAAAATGTTTCGGAGGGTCCCAGCGCGAGGTGAGCGCCCTGCGTTGCCGCTTCCTGTTTACAGCGCGCTGTCTCGGGGCTTTTATTACTTACTGGGGATGAAGAGCAGCGGCTGGCAACTTTTTTTTCTTTTTTTTTCCCTCGCAAAGCAAAGCTACCCCCAGCCTGGCGGCGCGTGGGAACGCCAGGTTTCGTCCTGACGAGCAGCAGGCGCAACTAATTCATATAAAAAAAAAATAAAAGAAAATAAAATAAAAGGGGAAAAAGAAAAAAAAAAAAAAAAAAAGCGCCTCCCGGTAAATTCACCGATTCGCCAGCTTTTTCTTTTCCGTCTTTTAAGCGGTGTTAAATCTCGGCTGAGCAAAGCCCCTCGGTTTGCAGCCCCCCCCCCCCCCCTAGAGCTGGGAACAAAAGGCGAGGTCCGCGAGGCTCCGCCGGGCACCGCGCACCCCAAAAGGCGCCGGGCGCCGCGCCCCCGTGCCACCGGGGGCACCCCGGGGTGCTGCGCCCCCCGCGCACGGCCCCGCCGGCCCCCTCCCCAAAAATTGCAGCGGGGCAGCAAGTTGGCAGAGCCGGAATCGGGGCTCTTCCCCCCCCCCCCCCACGACCTCCCCAAATTCCCCATTTTCCCGACAATTTTCCTCTCCTTTCCAGCCGCGGCTCTCCTCCTCCTCCTCCCCCCCCTCCCCGAGATATTTTAAAATACTTTTCCTCGCCGAGACCCAGCCAGAAAAAAAAAAGAAAAAAAAGGAAAAAAACACAGAGAAAAGGAAAAAAAAAAAAAAAAAGGAAAGAAACCTCCAGATGGCGAGTATAAACCTTCTGCTGGGGTTATGCGCGGAACGCCCCGCGCGGCTCTCGCCTCTCCTTCCCTCGCCCCCCCCTCCCCAAAAAAAGCTCCGCGGAAGGGGCCGGGGCCGGGGCCGGGAGGGGGCTGGGGGCGCCCCCGGCCCCAAGGGGGGTGCCCGGTGCCCGGGGTTTGGGGGGGGTCCCGGCGGGGGTCCCGGCGCAGCGCCGCCTTACCGCTTTGCCATTATAGTAGTACATCAGGGAGTTGCCGCCCATGCCGGGGATCGTGTACGCGCAGTACATGGTCCCGGAGCCTTTTTCCCCTCCGGTTCCCACTCTTCCCAACTTTTATTTCAAACTCGCTCGAGCGCCCTGTGTGTTGCTGCTTGGCTTTTTTTTTTTTTTTTCTCTCTTGCCTGGTTTTTTTTTTTTTTTTTGCTCTTTTTTTTCTTTTTTTTTTTTTTTCTTTTCTTTTTTTTTTTTTTTTTTTTTTCACCACAATTCCTGCACTTGCATGTTCCCAGATGGCCGGCCCGGGCGCGCTCAATATGCAAAGCAGGGCGAGACCATTCGCGGCGCGGGGGCGGAGGCTGCGCGCCCCCCCCCCCCCCCTCCTCCTCCCCCAAATCCCCGTCCCCTCCCACCCCCCCTCTTTCCCGCCTCCCCGGCCCCTTTCCGCGCGCCCGCGCCCGCGCGCGCCGCCCCGCGCCCGCGCCGCCTCGCGCCGCCCCGCGCCCGCCCCGCGCCGCCCCGGCGCGCTCCCAGCCGGCCGCCCGCGGGGCCGCGGAGTCGGGCCCATTAGCGAGCGGAATACAAATGCGCCTAATTGCCTCCCCCCCCTCCTTCTCCCCCCTCTCTCCCTCTCCGTTTTTTATTTTTTTTCCCTTTTTTTATTTTTTTCCCCTTTTTTAATTTTTTCCCCTTTTTTTTTCTTTCATTTTTTTTCTTTCCTTTTTTTTTCCTTTTTTCCCCCTTTTTTTTCCCTTTTTTATCCCCTTTTTCCCCCTTTTTCTTCCCTTTTCCCCCCCTTTTTTCCTTTTCTTTTTCTTTCCTTTTTTTCTTTTTTTCTTTCATTTTTTTCTTCCTTTTTTCCTTTCCTTTTTTTTTCCTTTCCTTTTTTTCTTCCTTTTTTTTTCCTTCTATTTTTTTCCTTCTCTTTTTTTTCCTTTCCTTTTTTTTCTTCCCTTTTTTTTCCTTTCCTTTTTTTTTCCTTTCCTTTTTTTTTCTTCCCTTTTTTTTCCTTCCCTTTTTTTCCTCCTTTTTTTTCTTTCTCTTTTTTTTTTCCTTTCCTTTTTTTCCCTCTTTTTTTTTCTTCCTTTTTTTTTTTCCCTTTTTTTCCCTTTTTTTCTTCCTTTTTTCCTTTTTTTTTCTTTTTTTTTTTTTTTCTTTCCTTTTTTTTTTTTTTTATTTTGGGGTTTAATTTGATTAAAAAGCGAGTGGCAGGAAGGGAATCGTATGATGCACATCTAATAACTCCGCCATCTGTCCGTGCTGCTGGCGCGCTCCCAGCATTGTGCGCAGCTGCCGCCGCCCGCCCCGCGCAGCCCCGAGCCCCCGAGCCCCCTTCCTTTCCTTTGCCCCCCTCCCCCTGCGGGGCAAAAGGGGGCTGCGAGGGGGCTCCGGGGGGGTCAGGGGGGGTCGGAGGCTTCACTCGAGCCTGCCAAACCGTGAGCATCGCAGGAAGGGAGGGCCCCCTTGGGAATGGATCCCAAATGCGGCTCAATCATTTGCATATGGCGAAGCAAATGCCAGCCGAGCGTGCAGCGCTTCTCCGGGCTCAACTTTAATAATTCAGAGCCCCCTCTTGCCTTACCCCGCGCCGCGGCGGCGGAGCGCATGCAGTATTCATCGCCCACAAAGGCCCGGCCACGGCAAAGTTTCGCCTCCGACTTTCTTTTTTTTTTTTTTTTCCGGCCGGCCCCGGCGCGTTGGGGTCGCGTGTGCGTGGCCGCGGCGGCAGGGAGGAGGTTCTCCAAGTCGCCGGCTTCGGGGAGCTCCCCGGAGGTTGGGGGGAAGCAGCCCTTGAATTATAATCACACATTTCATTCCCATTTCATGCTTTGCGGATTTCTTCCTCATTAGGGCGGCTCGTTGTCAATCCGACAAGAGCGCGTTTGGAACCTCTAAGCCACCCTCGGCGGGCCAAAAAGCCCGGCCACCGCCGGTCAGCCGTGCCTGGGAGGGAAAGGAAACCCTCCCCAAACCCGAGGGCTCCCAGGTGGTAACGCTCCAGAGGTGAAAAATACCCAAGTGCCCTGATCGGTCCCAAAAAACCCTCAATGACTAGGATTGAACGAGTTCTCCCCTCTTGTGTTTTCAAACTGCGAGCCCCGGCTTTGCTCTCCTGCTCACCGCTGCAGTTTCACAGCTCCACACAAAGTTATACAACGGGCATTACATTTTTAGTGCGGATTGTAGCACGGAATGGCATCGGGCGGACCTTTAAATCACGCAACTTCAGCACTGCGCTGCCACCCAGCAAGCCTCCAACTCCAGCCCAAGACGCCTGCGCTGACTGGCACGAGGTAATCCTAAAAATTCCTCCTGCTGATGCCTACGGAGCGTGCAAACGGGGAGAGAGAGCCAGGACTCGGCAAAGCAAGCCCCGAATCGTGCCCGACGTGTCAGGGAAATGGCTGCAGATGATTTCGGTTTGTTTTCTGCAAGCTCGGAGCGGGGAACAGGGATCCGACTCCGTTTGGATCCCGGCACACGAGTGCTTTCACTCCTCCGAGCGGGAGAATTTCGGTCCCAATGTCCTGTACCCAGCGCGATAAGAAGTTAATGCGGTTTGCAGGGCAGTAAGCCCCTCACTGTAACAGAATTCGCAGCACATGACAATAAAAATTAATTACTTTACCATATCCTATTTGCATTCGCACATACGTTGAGATAACTTTAATGCATTTTCCTGCCTGGCTGGGGGACCTGTGATTGTCCCGGATATGTATTTTTTTTTTCTCTTTTTTCAGAAACAGGAACGAGTATCTGAAGGTGGGAGAAAAGAGAGGGATCAGCCTAGAAATGCCCCGAGTTTCCTAACTCCCCTGGTAGCATCTCTGTGTCCTGGTATATCCTTTCCTCACTTCTCTTTTGCCACAGCCCAGCAGCAAATGCCAGAAGAGGGTGAGGAAACCTTGGAGACACCCCAGGAGGAGAAGAAAGAGCCCCGAGTGCCTGAGCTCCCACGGGAGGAGGAGGCAGGGAAGGAAACCGTCCCGGTGCCGCAGTGGAGGGCACCCCGTTGGCCCCGGGCACACCTCGGGTCTGCACAAAACACCAAAGCAAAGGACACTGGAAGGAGAGGAAGAGTCACAGGCCTGTGGGGACAGTGCCACTGCTGCGACCGAAGCCCTACGACGGCAGCAAAGCAAGGGAAGCGATCTGCGAGATGACGGGCTTGGCCACAAATTCCAAGGGATAATGGTGAAATCTCAAGTAAGATGGCTAAAATAACCAGTATTCCTCTCCGTCTGGGTCACTTGGATAAGCTCATCCTTCTTACACAAATCCTTGAGTGTCGTTATTAAAACGGACCCTACAAGTGGCTCCGCATCCCCAGATGCGACGGCTGAAGGGGAAGGGAATTTTGCCAAGCTGGGCCTTTTTTGCCCCAAATCAGTGCCCAGGATCTCAGCGGAGAGGTCCCATGAAGGCGCCCCAGCTGCTGCCCCGATGGCCTTTCCCAACCAGCTTCTCCCCTGGTTAAAGAAAACAAAACAAAAGCCGACTGCAGCTCTTCTCCACAAAGCCAGGTCCATTTTATAGGATGCCAGCTCTGAGCTCAAGGTTTCTTAAAATCACCAGCAGAGCTCAGAGAGGGATGTGCATGGAGCTGACCGGCAGGTACACAGCCAAAACCGCAGAGGGATGCCGAATAAACCCCAAGCTGCATGTGCTAGGGGTGTTGTCTGGCCTTGGTTTTGGGGGATCCCAAATCCGCTGGAGATTAACCTGCTGAGCACCCCGGGCAGTGATTTGTGGGTGTCTCTTTCACAGCGACCGCAGCTCGCTCTGGGCATTGACATTCCCCCCTCTCCCTGGGAGGAGGTTCGTGCTCAGATCCTCGTGTGCCGCAGACAGCAAGCAGCACAACTGCCTGATTGTACAGATGCCGTATGAATAAATCAGATCCTAAAAGCCACCGGCTCTGAGAAGCTACTTTACACCAGCCAAATGTGGATGCATCTGCTTTCGGAGGGCTGCCTAGCGATGGCACCCCTAATCGACCCCACCACCCTACAAAAGCCTTGTTTCCAGGCCTGGAGGCTGAGGGGACGCGTGGTCCCAGACCCAAACCGAGCTGTTCGTCCCACCGAGGGGACAGAGGGCTTGGGACCGAGCTGGGCAGCACCTGAGCCTGCCATACGTGAATTTTGGGCACTGTCGTTTCAGTAAGGCCGTGTTTTCGAGCTGATTTCCAGGCGGCTGCGGTCAGCCAGCTGCCACCCGTAGGTATCACCGTGAGCGCTGCTCCTCCCAAGCTCTTGCTCTGCACGTTTTTATGGACTTCAAATGTCAGCCAGGCACATCTGCCGGAGCCAGAGGAGTTCCTACACAAATTGCTCTTTCAGAGGTGACTGATTCGGTGGTATAATGACACACACCCCTGTCCTTGTGCTGCCAAAAACACGAGGTGAAGGGCTGGGGCGGGTGCTGTGGCAGAGGCCTGCAGCCCCACTGCAAGCCGAGACTGCCACCAAAAGCCACGGGACATCTCACTAAACCACCTTTAATCAGCCCAACATCAAACTTCTCTTCCTTTTAGCTCAAATGTACTGACCAGATAGCACACGGAGCTAATCACACCACAAAACCCCCAAAACCGCCTGCGCGTGGGCCCGCTCCCCGCCGCCTGAGGCCCCCTGGTTATTCTGCCACTTTCCCCAGAATGCCCCTCACGAAAGAAACCTCCGGCATCGAAACCTCCTTCACAGCTAATCTATTTTGAACAAAACCCTCTATCTAAAATATCCATTTGCCACCCGGTCTATTTTTGACTCCGCCGCTTGCGAAAAGCCAAGGGAGAAACGTAAAACACATGGGCCCGGATTTCTCGTCGCGCGGAGGCACCGCTGCCAATTTTTACCATTTTCTCTCCAGCTTCAGAGCTTTTGGTGAGCCCTTCTGGAAAGCCGGAGCTTCTGGAGTCACCGACTGCAGGGTGATCTCAGACGGCACGTTTTGAAGGCTGATAGCTGGGGAGGAGATCTAGGAAATGGGGACTCTGAGGCATCAAACCCAGGCCTTAAAACCTCACGATTTCGTCTTTTTTGTGGGTGGCGGGGCGGCTGACTCGGGATATTTGAACCTTTGAGGTTAGCAGTGCTGTGATGGCTTCTCCACAGCCCTCTGGCAACGTAAAGAGGCCTGGAAATGACTGTAAGGTGGCACTGGGGCTTCAAGGCCCTTCAGAAATAGTGCCGGCACTGACTGCAGGCCGGAGCGTCCCACTGGCCTCGATTCACGATTCACCACAGAAATTAACAGGAAAATTGTTTTAAGGATCATTTCCGACCCTTCCTATGTGTCCCTAAGGCACTGGGGATGAAGAGGTGGGAGGCTTGGATATTTGGGAATTTTGGTGCCATTTGTCCCAATACGAGATCCAAGATGTCCTGGATCTGCCCTACAGCCTGGAACCCGCTGTGGGGTTATTTGGCAAAATAAATCAGCAGAGTGATGGTTTTTTACACATCAAGGAGTGCTGAGCAGTTCACCACCACCAAATCTGTTTGGATTATGAGGGAGGTCACTGCTCGTGGAGTAAAATACAACCTGTAGCCATCGGCGTTGGAGCTACTGTTCCTATTCCCTCACCAATAGGTTCCCCTATGTTCTTGGTCAACTGTTCTCCATTAGCAGGATGTACAAGCTAAATACGTGTTTTAAGCACAAGGCAATCAAGAACCTGATCTTATATTTGGTGTTTAGGAACAGAAAGCACACTAAAACACAACAATTTTCATTAGGATCAATATATATTCCCCCACATCGGTTCGGTGGTTTATAAACGATAAAAAACCTACTTGTACCAGGACTTGGAGAGGGAATTTATATATGTTATGATGTTCCACAACTCTTTTTTAAAACAATACAAGAGTTCAATGTTTGTATACTTGGAGTTATTAGTGCTAAATACAACCGAGAGCATTTCCAGAAAGTTCCCTGGCTACAAAGTGCTGCGGAGCCATGCCTAGGCCTGGAGATGCCAAAGTCCCTTCCCCAAATCCCCTTCCCATGGGGTGGGCAGCGGGGCTCTGTGCCTGGTGCTGCCCCCATGGAGTTGATGTAAATGGGATGGCAATTCTCTAGTAAAAGAAAAAAAAAAAAAAGAGAAAAAAGAAGAAAAAAAGTGAAAGAAAAAAACAAACTTGTGGGCACCATGCAAATGGCCACATGGCTAATTTTTACGGACCCAAACTCGGTCTTTTTTTTTAAAAAAGTCACATGCAGCAGTTTGTCTACATGGTAAAACGCGAACAGAGCGGATCAAAGCATTCAAAAGTGTTTCTCACTAGCCTGCTCTCTGCTAAATGCTCTGCAGGACCGAACATAGATGTGGGATCCTGCAAAGTCGTATTCTTTCCCACTCTGCCACAAGAATCTGCGGAGGGAGAGAAACGCTGCTTCTCATTTATTGCACATTGCCATATGGAAGGCTTTTCAGCTGTTACATAGCTAGGCCTCGCAGCCCCTCCATCTAGCAGTTAAATATTATTCTGTCACTATTTCCCTTTGTATAGACGGGGAAGGGAAGCTCAGAGGGGCCAGGGGTTGCAATCCCTAGGGCCGCGCCGGTCCTAGACACTTGTCACCTCGGAGGAGGACGAGCGCTTGCATGGTGGCACCTCGTCACCACGTCCCCACGGAACCCAGTGGTGAGGGTGAGGAGCCTGTATGAGGCGTTTGGGGTGAATTTGTGTCTGTACATTGTTTGGAAATAAAGGAAAGAAATGAGTAACTCTTCCTTTGCCCACCCATGCACATCACCCACGCCGCTGAGCAAGGCGGTTTGGTTTTGCTGCGGGCTGCCAGCGGGGGCATCGCACGCAGAGATGGAAGTGGCTGGTCCCGAAGACCTCAAAGAAATAGGATGGAAGGACCTCAAAGAAATAGGATGAACCCTGTTCTGGGAAAAGAGCCGGCGAGGTGCAAAGGGCACGGTGAGAGCTCCGGCTTTGGGTCTGGATCTGGCCAAAGTGGAGCTCATGACACCGCGAGGCTGCTCAGAAGAAGGAAAGGAGGGCCAAGTGCAAGGCTTTTGTTAAGGCTCAAAGAAGGAAAGGATCCAGAATAATGGGTATTTAAGGAAAGGATCCAGAATAATGGATAGTTAAGGAAAGAAACCGGAATAATGGGTATTTGAGGACCCCAAAGTGTTCCTTGGTGATCCCACCCACCAGCCAGAGAGTTTCCTGGTGCCACAAGGAGGACCAGGGCTCAGGATTCCCAAAAGCACACACCTAGCACAGTTCCCTCTGTATCTCGGACAGCTGTGGCTGGTTTCTGCTGTGCTGGTGCTCACACGACCCGAGCAGTACAGGATCCGAGCACCGGCACCAAACCCACCCCAGGTCTCAGCACCAGCTGGACCGGGCTGTAACCAACGCTAGCATTTTTGTTTCTCACGGTCTTTTTTCTTCTCTCTTTGCATAAAATCGTTTTGTGTCTCTCTCTTTTTTTTTCTTTTTTTTTTTTTTCCAGGAACATAGCCCGGAGGAGGGAAACTGCCGGGTATCCATCTTTTCTTGGAGATCTTCAAACAAAAGATGTTCTGTGCAACATTGAGCGTCAATTTTCCCATTAAACATGAAGAATTCGGCTTTCCGACTGGCTGTTAACCCTTCGGATAGCACAGCTGGATGAGATGTGACAGTGACGTTAGGATGAGGCGCCCGGGCAGCAGGTGCAGGGACCTCACCTTCCTCATCCTCCGCGAGCACAGAGCCGTGCTCTTGGGCCACGGGCACTGAGCGTGGCTCTTCCACGACCCAACGGCCGTGATGGGGCTCAGGAGTGAAGTTTTGGATGGTTTGCTAAATGAGGACATGCTAACGAAGCAGCTCCTGAAATGGCACAGGGCGTTTGGTGTAAGGTGTGTGTGGTCCTGAGACCACAGCGCACACCGCACCCGCTCAGCGCCGGGCTCAGTTTGCCAAGCTTGGCCCAACCTCACATTATTTCTTTTTGTAGATTTGTCCCTTACTGGGTTTTGAACATGTTTTTGTGGTTTCTTCCCAAATTGCACAGTGCAGGAGAATAATTAGGGGTACATCTTACGCAGTTTGTGTTCTTCTGTGATTAGAGGAGAAGTCCGCGAGGTCTTTGGGCACTCTGCGTTTTATTTTTACCGTGTAAAATCCTTCAAGATCCTTCAGGTGTTTGTACCTTTGGTTTCACCGGGCTTTTCATGGCAAATAATGTGCTAAAATGCATCTTGCAAACTGACCGGTTGGGCTAAAGATGCCACGACGCTGGGTCTTGTGAAACAAAGCGCGGGATTTTGCGAGCACATGGGGTCGTGCAGAGGTTCTGTTGGGTATTTTACATCCACTGTGCAGATTTGGTTATTTACACCCAAAATGCACGCCCTTAAAACATGCAGCGAGCCAACTGCAGGCATGTTACAGAGGAAATCCCTTGCTGCGATGCCACGCGCTTTCCCTGTGAACTTTGCTTTCCAGCAATCCTAATTCATACTCGAAAGCGTGCTTTCGGTGGTAAGGATCCAGCTGCCGTGCTAGAAGGTGCATCCTCACCCCACAACCCTCCCGAGGAACCTCTGCCACAGAGCCAGAGCCTGGCCCGAAGGGGTTACAGCCCGGGGAAACAAAGACGGCCAAAAAGAAGGGAGCTGAGGCCCGGAGAGGTGAAGGGAATCACCAGCAAACCCTGCAGCAAGGAGCCTGGGGAGCAAGATCCAACTTCGGCGGTTCTGTTTCCTAACACTGTGCCATATTCCCATCGACTGCTCAAATTCACACTTAAATGCCTAACACATGCTGGTGCCAGCTTCTCTAACAAAATATGGTTATTTGGAGGGCCTCGGAAACTGCTGCTGCTTGAGAAGTGGGTAAGGCGTAGCCAAATGAAGAAGAAAATCTAATTGCTGGCTGATAAATCCTGCGTAGCCAGCTCTTGGGATCTTATCAGGGGCCCTGCACTGTTTCCTGGGCTTGGGTTGCTTCTTTTTTTTGTGTTTTCTCCCCTAAAGCCTCATTCCAAAAATGCTGTAATTAGATAAAAATTTGGACTCGGTTAAAAATTTTAGTTTCAGGCCCTGGTAGCTGCTGTGGGCAAAACCTGAAGGTGCGATGCGAGCAGAGGTACAAGCTCAGGAAAAAAATAAAATAAAAAGAGAAGCAAACACAAACCCATCATGTTTACAAATGCCTGCTGAATTTGGCGTGCCAGGGAGCCGGGGGAAGATTTTGAACAGGAATCTGGAGGTCGGCAACCATGCCCTGATCTTTTAAAAGCCTGATTGAACTGAAAGCCCCCGCACAACCCCTCTGCGCCCCGGAGATGGGTGGCACGGACCTGGCGGGGGCGAAGCTGTCCCCGAGCAGGAGGGGCGCAGCCACCAGCAGGGCTCTTCCCTGCGGGATTTCAGGCAGGGCTTCGCGGTGCTTTCGGGACCGCTGCGCTAGGCATGATTTGTGCTCTTGGAACGCCCTTGCTGCTTTACTGCAGTAGCCCCAGCAGAGGAGCCTTCAGCCACGAATCGAGCGCCGCTCCTTTCCTCCAGCCCGATTTACAAACCGCAAAAGGCACCTGGCGTTTCCAACTCCTTCCTCCAAAGATCACCCGCCAGGAAAAGCCGAGGTGCTGGCTGCCGCTGGGGGCGAAGCGATGCGGGAGCAGCCTCTCCAGTGACACGGGTTGGGCGAGGAATTCAGGCGCCGCAGCCCCCCCAGATCGGCACCGAAGGGGTTAACAGACATATGCTGTATAATTAGGAGATGCATTAATGATTATGAATAGTAAATGACTTGGTGCAAGGAAAAAAAAAAAAAAAAATCTAGGCAAAAGGGACAGGCACCTAGCTCCCATGTTTATTAGGAACTGGATATAACTCGCAAATTCTGCTATTAAGAATCCTGCGTTATTGGTGTAAATACTTCCAAGGGTACATCAAATTGTAATCTTTCATACGACATCCATCAAACCAGGCTGGAGATTTTGACAAACATTAAACACAGTAAGGAGGCAATTATGTATGCATGATTTAATCTGCAACTAATTAATATGCAAATTTATTCATATGTTAGTTACTAAATTAAAAATGCAAAGAAGCCCTTATGGTGATTCTCAAAATTTTGCACAAACAGAACATTTAAAATATAAGAAAAAATGAAGTTTTTTGGAAACCTGCGGCATACTTTAAATCTTTGGAAACCTGTTGCACGGAGACGGTTCAAAAATATTTACTTAAAATAGCGGGGGAAGATAAAAGGTGTGTTAATTTGGTGCTCGAACGTGGTGGCACAAAGGTTACCCAGGAACCTCGGCAAGTCTGCAGAGATGTGCACTAATTATCAAACAAACTGTGTTCCAGACCCAACTCCCACAGCCTGCAAAAAAAAAAAAAATAAAATAAAATAAAATAATGAAATAAATAAAAATTCAGGCTCGGCACGAGCTGGGCATCGTCCTGGCGTTTTGCTCGGCCGGTGGACGGCTGGGTGCTGGCTACAAATCCACTGGGATTTGGGCTGGGACCACGGCACCTGCACCCCGTGCCTCTGACACAAAAGCCCCCGCTCCTTGTTCACCTTGGGTAGGTTTTCTGTCTCAGAAACGCTCTGGGAAGGCGGCAGATAAAGGGCGCGAGGGAACTAATTGGGTGAAGGCGGGCAGAAAGCGCCTTTAATTCTTTTCCAGATGCATCTTCAAAGCAAAACAGGGAGGCAACCAAGACGCAGGCGTTTCAAACAGCTCCTACAAGAGCCCTGCGACAGCCAGGGGTTGGAAAACCCTCGGTTAGGGGCATTATCGGAACCCTAACGGCTCCGAGACGACAAGAGGTGAGGGTCACACACACAGGATGGCCCCGAAGTGCTTCCAGGAGCCCTCCTGGGCCACTGCACTCGCCCTGTGGCTTCTGTTAGCCCTGCTCGAAAGCCAGAGGTCGGCAGTGCCCGGAGGGGCTCCTGCCCGGCCGCTGAACCCCTCTGCCTCCTGCCCCGGCCCCGTGAGCTCTCCCTCCCTACCGAAAGGCTTCAGCGGTGCCAGAGACCACCCTGTCCAATTTCAGGGGAAAACCACGAGGCTGGAAGGGGAAACTGCAGCAAAAACGCTCGGAAAATGCAACCAGACTCGGCTGCACGTGGTTAAATCGACTGCGTCGCTCCTCGCTAGGTGCCTCCCGATTTTTGTTTAGGCCAGAACCAAATGTAAGGCTTTTAAAAGCTTAAACGTACACATTTATGCATTCATTACACAGTGTTAAATCTAATTTGTTCTTTTTACTGTCACAGGAAGCACATGTTTAAAGCAATCTGTTTCCTCATATGAATGCTTTCCTGTCTGTTTGAAAAAAATTGCAACACACTTTACCCCAAGTAACCAAGAGGTGATCATAAATATCCCTAAATAGCATTAAACAGATATGAAAGACATTAACACTTCCAGAATGCCAAAGTAGTATTAAAAAAAATTCTAACAGATGCTCCTAGGTCAAAAAGTGAAATGTGTGTTTCCTGAAAAAACACTCTCATCAGAATCATAAATGAACTGTGAGCGGAGAAATGAGGTGTTGCAGAGCAAACGAGAGGATCCTTTTGGTTAAGGACTCCGGCGCACGGGTGCCAAAGTGTGGTTGCAATAAAAGAGCCCGAGTGAGATGGGAGCGAGCTGCGAACCCGCACCCTCTGCGCTCCACCAGGTGGCAACGGCGCGGGCCGGGCCCGGGGCAGGAGCGCGGTGGCGGCGGCCGGGGAGCGGTGGCGGTGTGGCTGGCCTCCCACCAAAGCCCTTGGGCTTCTCCTCGTCGCTTTGCGGCCTGGCCTTTGGCAGGGAGAAGGTGCTCTGGTCTGGAAACAGGCTGAAATTGTGGGTAATAGGCAAATCCTGCCGAAAATTGCAACTTTACTGACGGCCTGCTCGCTGCGGAGCTGATGGGCGCCGCTCAGCTGCTTCGATGCGTGAGCACCACGCACCTCAGGGGCCTTTGCGGGCACCTGAAATGTGCAAGTCGCCTGGATTTGCCCGAAAAAAATGCAAAAATGGGTACCTTTGACTATTTACAGCACGGGGAGGATGGCCTTGCATGGATGCTGCCTCTGAGATACCTCCCACCATGCGTCCGGCATGAGGTGTCCTGTCTGGGTCCTGTGTCCTGTCCATGTCCCGTATGTGTCCTATCTGTGTCCCATCCGTGTTTGGGTGGGCTCAGGGATCTCGAAAAAAGCCCGTTTTGGGGCACTGCCAGTTTTGTCTGGCTGCTGTGACACCCGTCCTGCTCCTGCTGGAGGCCCGAGGGTGAGAAAGCCAAAGGCAGCGGCGGGCACGGCCCCGCGCCCCGGCGTCCCCTTGGCCGTGTCCCCTCGGCTCGGGTGCCGACATCGAGCGCGTGTTTGGCCTGTCGAAACGCGCTGAAGGCCATTCAAAATAAAATAACAATAAAAAAACAACCAGCCATTGTAGGCCGCCTAGGTTTTGTGCCAAGAAACTGTCAGGGGAGCTTTGCTATGCATTTAACAACGTTAATAGTTATTGGAGCTCTCCATGCCATTTTTTTTTTTTTCTGTTTTCGCTTATGCTGATTTTTTTTTTTTTTTTTTTTGCACGTTTACCGCTTCGGCGTAAAGGCAAAAAAATTACTCCGGAGCAAAAAAAATAAATGTTCCTTTGATAAAATACACAGACTAGGTTAACGAATGCCTGCGAGTCAAAGTGCAAACGTCTCAATCCTGGCAGATTATCTCCAACTTCCCGAGATAACTCCGGCACCGCTGCGCTCTCCCCTCCGCACGCCGCATCACCCCAACCCAATCACTTCTAAAATGGAAGAAAAACTTAAAGCAGATCAAATAAATAACCCCCCCAGCCCAGGAAGCCGCCCTTCCCTAAAACCGATTTGGAAAGGCTTGATACAAGATAGGGTTGAAATGTTTTTTGCTTCGATGCTGGACTGTGCTAATCAGAGATCTGAAGCCACTGCAGTGCTTGTAATGAACACCAGCTAGAGATAATATTTAAAGAAAAGCTACAAAATCAAATCGCTGCAGCGAGCGATTTTAGTTTTTATTTTTTATCTCTGAATGCCTTTTGCCAACAATTAGCCTTGAATTCAAACAGAAAAGAAAAAAAAATTAAGCGCTGAGTTTTGCACTTGTGAAACTCGCCTTAATTTCCAAATGGAAAAAAAAAAAAAAAAAAAAGGAAAGAAATAGAAATTACACGGATGTATAAAGGAGGAAAATAGAAGTCTGGGCAATTTTAATTGTGAATTAAAAATGTGTGTGTGGTTCAGAGGGGGGGAGAAAGGTGTTAGGCTCCAGCACACGCGGTGGGTTTCCTCCCCAGCACGGAGCCCAGTGTCCCACCGGTGGACCCCGCTCAGGCGACCCTACAAACCCCGCTGCAGGCACTGCGAGGGATAAATGGTGCTCCACAGGAGCAGCGATTTGCCAAGAGCTGCCATAAAAACAGTGCTCTCTGCTCTGTTTTGCCCTTTCTGGAGGCACACGGAGATCATCTGGATGCGTTGGCCAAAGCGTGATGTCCATGAGGGAAAATCGCCTCCTGCACTACCTCCAGTACTCTGAAGAGGGAGTCTATGCTCAAGCTAAACCCAAAACCCCACTAATCCCACACCTCTGTCACCAGCTGGCCACAGCTATTCAGTACGGGATTTTTTATTTTTTTTATATATATATATATTTTGAGTCCAGGATAGTTAAGTGTGTGAAGCCTGCACTAAAAGTTTTGCCTTTAAATATACCGCAATGCCGAGGCCTCAGAAAAATACCCCAATCACACCATTCTCCCCGGATCCTTTCTCATGTTTAAGATATCCTGTCCGATTTACCCGAAACCAAAAACTAAGCATTTTTAATCTGCATTTCACTGCGTTTTCATCCATTTGAAAACACCACCACAGCGTTCGGCCTGCAAGATGTCGCCGCAGTCCTGTGGGGTCAGCGAGCACTTTCAGGTGCGATTTGCGAGAGGAGCTCTTTTAACCCATCCCCTGACTGCTCGAGAGTAATTTAAGTAATTTTCTGGGTTTGTGGCTGAATTACACAGAAATATTTCCACAAAAGTGCCCGGTTTGGCTCCTGTTACCTCCTCAGGCCGCCTCCTGCCCCTCTCGGCTCCTGTTACCTCCTCAGGCCCCTCTCCCCGAGCTGTCAGCCTGCTCCCTGTGGGACCCCAAATCTCCACAGATTTCTACTTCAGGAAGGTCAGCTCCATCCCAGGAGGCCTGGCTGCAGCTGGAAGACCTTGAGGTGTCCTCCTGGCAAGCTCTGAGGCACCTGGGGCCGAGGCAGGGCCCCAGAGGTGCTGGCCCATCTCCTGGTACTGCAGGTGGCGGCCGGAGGTACAGGGACAGTCGGGGACACCGTGGTTGTTTTGGACAAGTCCCCATCAAGTCGAAGGGAAATTCCTAAGGTTGTGTTTTATTTGCTTGAGGTAGGAAGTCTGCAAAAAGCCTGCACAAACAGCACAAAGGGTGCTTCCTCGCCTCCCAGCTACTCCAAGGCTCCCAGAAGAAAGCCGTGGAAGAGCTCCAGGTGGCATCCCCGTAGTGTTTCTCTTTCCTTGCTTTTTGGAACAAAGCAGGTGTTTCCTTAGGACGTACGACTGAGTCATACACTTCCTTATCTGTCTGGGCAGCAAGGTCAAAGCCCATACGGTCCTAAACACACCCCAGCAAGTGCAACGAGATGGCTCCTGCCCAGGGGGACACCTCGAGTTAAGATGGAAGAGGGAGGCTGCTGCCACCACAAGTGATGCTGGGGAGATTTTACCTGCTGGTTCTTCAACAAAAGCAGGTTTCTGGTTCCTCTTTTCTCCTTTAACACAACTGGGATGACGTTCAGCTTCTCCCAGCCTTTATTCTGGCTGTAGTGTCCGCACCACAAGGCTCCCCCCATCATGAGGATGCCAGCCCAGCTCAGCCATAACTCCCTGCCCTTTCCTTTTTGAACCCTTTGCATTTTGCTCCAGGGGCTTCACTTCGGGCTGCAGCTCCCAGGCCTGCTGTAAGGATCGAACAGAGCCCCTGGTGTGCTTGTAAGGGAAAAGAGTGTCCAAGGAGAAGGGAAATAGGAAGTATAAGGACTGTGTCTGACTGCACTCCTTGCCAGAGGACAACTGGGCCAAAGGAAATACGGCTGGCGATGGAGGAAACAACAAGCTTTAACCCCTGGGAAGCCTGGCCCAAAGCAGAGCACCTCAGGCTGCAGAAAGCTTCACTGCCTGCCTGCCTGCCCCCTGCAGGGCTCGAGGGCTCTGTCAGAGCTGCTCCAGCCCCGCGGCCCCGTTGTGCGGCAGAAGGCAGCCACGCGCCACCCCACAGCCATCCTGCCTGCGATTCGATGCTCCAGCTCTGAGCAAAGCCACCAAGCTCTCACACCGTGCCCGCAGCTGACTGCCATCCCAGCACCAGGAGCTCCCCGTGAAGGCTGAATTTCGGCGTTATCTTTATCTATGAATTATCTCTGCCGGAGCTCTCCAGCCTGCGACCTGCCTCCTGCAGCCGGGATGCCTGTGAGAGGTGCAGGGGCAGCCAAAGCGGGTGAAGGCGTCAGGTTAATGGTTAAAACAGCAGCAAAACCTTTGAATGAAGTTTAAGGGGTGAAGAAAATCGTACAGGAGAGATGTCTGATTGCACAACGGCGATGGCAGCAGCTGCTGCTTGCACAGAGCATTTTACCAAATGGCTGCACAGCTCTTCATGAAGTAGCTGCTGAGGTTGCTCTGTCAAGTCAGTGTCTCACCTTCAGGGGGCTCAGCCCCAAATACCCCAAGCTCGCCACCCTTTTTGGGTCCCGATTTGGGGAAATGGAAGGGGCGGCGCGGGGACAACCACCTGCACCCACCCCACGTGGCCGACGGCATCGGCTTCGTGACACCCGCCCCTCGGTAGTTTCTACATGCTGATTAGCTCCCTAGTTTAATTTACTTTGTTTGCAAAACTCATAGCCATTTCTTATCATAAAGGGGAGCTGATACCACGTATTTATTACCATTTATCATTGAAATTTTTATAAGACTACTTATGAATTAATCAACAATAACTGCTCTCTCCAACGCTGCTGCATTAATCTCCATATCCACCGCATAAATCACACCGAGCACAAGTTAATATACATATTTTAAGAGAAATACGGCAATATTTCCACCCTATCAACTAAGTGTATTATCAGCCAGTTAGGCAATTTATAAATGCCTATACTTTATCCAGCATCATAAATCCTGGCGGTTCGGCGTGCCACGAGCTATCGGCAGAATGAACCTGACCTTTTATCGGATGCTCCTGCTGGTGGGGACACCTGGGTGTGCGGTGTTTCAGGGGAAACGGATGATCCATGATATACCAGAGACGACCAGACTCAAACACGTATCTGTATGGTCACGCAGGCAAAGCTGTATTTCATTCAGAGCCAAACCATTCTCGTATTCACATTATTGGACTCGTTGTAGATTCATTTCCTTATTCTTAGAAGGCACAGCTACGGGCGATTAAAATATCGGGGCGTCCCTTCCTGCGTTTTATTTTCTCATAAATTGTGCATCTCCTTAAAAGCACTTCAAGTTTTTAGCGTGTATTCGACATGGGGATAATTGACTGAAAAATAGCAATACTGTTAAAATAGTTAAGGAGTACCGAGCTGTGGAAGTGGTTCCGTTCTGCACAACAGCAGCATTCAGGCAAAATTAAAGGAAGCGCGCGTTTGAGACTAATCTGTGACAAACACAAATCGCGTCTCATTCTTTGGAAGCAAGAAGCAATCCGTAAAAAAAAACTTTTGCGGCGGTTTTACATCCCCGAATGCTGACGTTTCCAACATCAGCGTCATCTCTCTTGCTCAGAACAAGAGCAGACAGCGGGTACTGTCCTACAGAGTGTATCTTTTATAACACGGATGCAAAAATATTCAGGTAAACGTCCTGAGATGGTCACCTCGCTGCTGAGAAATATTGTACAGCATAAAATAAACGTGGGTGTTTGTCCCCGAGGATGCCTGAAGGAAAAAGCAGCGGTCTGGCAGGCGGTGACGGAGCGAGCACAAAGCAAGCCAGGGCACTGCATCTTTAAGTGCTCACAAAGCTCCCCTGCACCGCCGGGGCTCGGATCCTCAGCGCCACGGGCTGGCCTCGAGCCGGGGAGAGCCGCGAGGGCCAGAGCATGTGAGGCTGGCAGGGCAAGCGGGGCGAGCTAAAGTTTCGTCTCAATGAAATCCACCCCTGACTTCAGGCGTAACGGTGCCCGTAAAAGCCTTCGGGGAGGTGGGGGGGGGGGGATATGAGCTGTTGCTGTAAAGGGCTCCAATAAAAACCCAACCCAAAAAACACACCGGGAAAGAGGTTTAAAATACGCACGTGGGAACTTGGTTTGAATTAAAACAAGCTAGTATCATGACTTCGCTGGAACCTTTCGTTCGAGAATTTCCCTATTTCAGCAACTATAAATAGATTTACGCTTGTATTGTTCCCTACGATAAAGCTTACAATGATCAATTATTAAATTGCAATTAAATTAGGATCTTCCTATGTGTTTTTCTCTTTTAAATTGCAATTTTTTTTTTATTATTTATAAAGTGACCGGTCCTGAAACTACTGCTTAGCCCATTCACTGCACTAACTGAGGCTTTCAAAGTAGGCTGGTTTGCAAACTGCAAATTTAGTTGGATTTACGGCAAAAACAGAAAACCCATCTGAGATTAATATGTCAATTTGTTATATATGCTGCAGGATTGATTGCCACTCGGCTCCTCCTAATAACCAGATTTACAGATAAAGCAACCACAGTTATCAAGTATGAAAAGGACGCTCTCCCCTCATTAGTGCTTTCTTCTCTGTTTGCAGATACTGATAGGAAAATACGCATTATGCATTTTTAAAGCCATGGGGGAGAAGAAAAATAGACTAAAAATACTAGAATGAAACGTAATGGTAACTAGAATGAAATTCAAAGCACTACTCGATGTTTCATTTACTGCAATGTCCTTTCGTTTCTTTTAAAATCACTATTTTTTATGTATTAATGGTTTTTAAAGTAAACGCTCTCAAAAGATGCGGTTGACTGTAGTACGGCTTTTTCAGCAAACAAACAAACAAACCACAAAGGTTTTACACCGCCACGGAAAGCTGCAAACTGGTCGGAGAGTTGTGTGGGTCGGGAGACAAAGGGCTTCACCCAGCCACACAGAAACACCCAGTCCCGGCCGCGCGGCGCCAGGGTTTCGAGACAAACGCTGCGAAATCAGCGCGGTTTATATGGACGGCGTCCACGGTCCTCCTCACAAAGAGGTAGCAGCGAGATGCTTGCAGATACCTGGGCAAGCCCTGGGTAATTAGCAGCTCTCTCATTATGCCCTGAGCATCCCCCAGCGCCCCGGCAGCAGCTGGCTCCCGCTGGCGGCCACCTGGTGCCAGCCCAGCAGCGCCCGCTGCAGGTACGGCCGCCCGCTGCCCTGGCGCGGGAGGGAAACCTCGGGGTGGGCTGAGAGCGGGGCCAGCTCGCGGGGACCCTCCCCGTGCACCTCGCTCCACGAACCCATAAATCAGCCTCGCAGCGACAGCGCCGCCGGCCGGCACGTGAAGCTCGCGCCCGGCCCACCAGGCGCGCGGCGGCTCGGCGCTTCCGCCTCTCAAAGTCCAACGTGACCCACGCACGCTCGTCCCCGACGTGTCACTGAGGCCGGACGAGGCCATGCAACGAGGCTCCGCGCCTCTCCTCACCTTGCCCACAACCTGTGCCACGCGCTACGAGTGCCCGTGCCTGCCTTCCCCCCAGCAAAGCGACGGCGCGGCGGGCGGGCGGGCGCGCGCGGTACTTACTGAGGACGGCAAACCTGGAGGAACTTTCCGAACTTTCTTTGTTTGTACTTCTGCAAAAAAAAAAAAAAATAAAAAAGATAAAACGGTGTCTTCGTCAAGATGGGCTTTTTTTTTTTTTTTTCTTTTTTTCTTTTTTAATTTTGCCAGCGAGGTTTTCTAACGAGCGAGCCGGCTAATCACCCTGCCCGCCGCTCCCTCCCCACTCCCAGCGGCGTGGGCACGGCGGAGGGGTGCCAGCCTCCTGCCTACCCCTCATATTTCCACCTCCAGCCCCGGGGCCTTTGTTTTCGCCCGGCGCGGGTCTGCTTTGAGCAAGCGACTTTCGAAGGCTCCTCGCGTGCCCCACAAAGAGGAGCGGCGGCGGCTGCGCTGCGCTCACCTCCCCGCGCCCTCGCGCGGGGCCCGAAGCGCTCCCGCTGCGTGGAAACGGGGCAAAAAGCGCCGAGCACGAAGTCACTCACCCATGGAGGTGCTGTGCAGAGGCCTCCGGCGGGGGTTATTGCTGGAGTACTGGTAGTACTGGGAGCCCGGCTTGCTGGGGGAGAGCGCCCCGGGGTTGCCGATGTCCATCTCCCCTCCCAGGAGACTTTGCTAAAAGACGAAAAAACACACACGTGTGCGCGCGTGCATGTGCAAGCTGCCTTCCCCCCATCATTAGCTGTTTCTCACCCCTAAAAATAACATAGCAAAGCAGCCTTCCCAAGCACCCGGAACCCTGAAAGCAGGACCTGCCAACATTTTAAAGGCGACAGCGCAAAAATTTCCAGCTTCGCATCTTTCCTTTCCCCCCGGAAAAGCGCAAAGGAATGAATTTCAGATCCGATTCTTTACGTTTAAAGGAGACTTAGTGCCGACTTAGTCGAGCGCAATCAGTGTTTGAAAAACTTTGGGAGCTCGGTGCAGTGACGTGTTTGGGAGCCATTTAGTCTCCTGGCTGCACGCGAGACAGTGAGGCGCGCGGATTTAGCCATCATAAAACTGAAGGGAAGGGGGAAAAAAAAAAAAAAAAATCCTGCTGTTGACAGTGCGGTTGGTTCGGAGCGCATGAAGCAGCCTCATTGTCCCCACGGAAGGCGAAACTCCTAAACGGATCGCGGTGTGCAAGACGAAAACCTACACGGCAGGCTGTGCATCAAGCGGGAGCGGTGCGCTAATAAGATTTTTTTGCGATGCCATCAGAAAAAAAAAAAAAAAAAAAAAAAAAACACAACAAACCACCAAAAAGCACCTCCGAAAATCCCAAACAATTAAGGCTATTGTACGGCAGCCGCGGTAGCAGCAGCAGCGGACTTTCACTAGATCCATTTTCTGCCTCTCCCATTAACTAACGAGAAGCATCCCGGCACGCACGGCATTTCCCCGGCTACGAACGGAGCCCGGCTGCCCTGCGAGAGCGGCAAACGTTATCTGACCGCCGCCGCCAGAGAAATTACACATCTCCAAGAGGCTCCGGCAGAAGAACAATTTCCTGAGTAATGTTCTATTTGCTATAAACTACACGGAAACTTACCCATAATATATAAATCCCCTGATTATACTCTGCATTGAGCACATTGTTCTTTTAATTATTCTGATACGCAATAAAACAGGTGTAGATCCCACCATTTATATTAAGAACAAATTTACCATTTAATAAAGAAATTTTAAAATTAAGCACCAAAAATCTAACTTTATCGTTACTTGTAATCAACTTTTACTGACTGAACTAATTACTGTACTTGATAAAGTACAGAATGTGTTTTCCCTAATCTAAATTCTAATCACCATGTCACTCACAACAGACTTAGTAATGCTTCACTAACACACTATTCACATGCAAAATACTCTAAATAGGCCAATTATGACTCTGCCCCTGTTCCCTGGTTAACCCGCTGAGAACTGAAAAATTTCACAAGGCAGTCACCAACTAAAACAAAGGCTCCTTGTTTTAAATTAAGACAGTCTTTTTGATTCCTAAATAGCTCAACAAAGTGGCATGTCTTCTGCTGAAAGCAGTTGGTCAAATATGAGCCATGAGCTGGAAAATCAGAAATTAAAACATCCTTCTGCCTTTCCTACACGTCTAAAAACATTCGGAGAGAACTTTTGCTGCACGAAAACTATATTACTCTTTTTTTTTTTTCTTTTTTTTTTCTTTTTTTCTTTTTTTTTTTTTTCTGGAGCAGCTACAGGAAAATCGCCGCCGACGTATGGGCAAGCGACGCCCGACGGACGCGGCCCCGACCCCCTTCTTGGCGTGCAGTCCAGCCTTTGGCTTCGCAGACCCCTCAAAGACCTCAAAAAAATGCAGGCACGCCAGGGAGAAGCGTACTTTGGGCTAATATCTTGACGCTCAGCTCGTGCCTAATATACACCTGCAATGCCTACGCTCCTCGGAATAAACAGCACCTGCACCGGCACAAAAATGGTTGCGAGCCTATTGCATAATGGCAAAGAAATATATGCAAAAACTCTTTGGGGAAAAAAAAAATATATAAATTAAAAAAAAAAAAGGTTATCAATTCATTGTGAATATCTTCTGCAAATACATGGGATTTTATTGAATGTCTCGGAGCATTTCAGAATGAAACAGTGCTAACCACAAAAATCCGATGCAGTCATATATTTTTATCACGTATACGTTTTAACATAAAGACAGACCTGCTAAATCTGTGCATGGTTTATCCATATGTCGGGGAGTCTGAAAGACTTACAGCCATCAGCTGTATAAATTCCTATACCCAGCCTACTAGATTTAATTTGATTTAAAAAAAAAAAAAAAAAAAGTCTCTAAGACAGCGTTTGCAAACTATTGGAGCTTAAACAAGATTCACTTCGGGAGCAGAAAACACACACATACCCTATGTTGTTTTTGTTTTTTCATCCAAACATTTCTCTCTAGAAAAAAAAGATGCAGAGGTTTCTACGGGGAAAAAACAAAAACAAACAAACAAAAAATAAAAGATCCCAAATTTGCGTTATTAGATGAGGAGTAAACAGATGCCCCGGTCCGACGGGCTGCCCGCCTTTTGTTTGCTCCGTGATCGAATGCTTCTCGTTGCCACTAGTTGCACTTCACAATGACTATTCCTTCCTCTTGACCTAGCAGGTAGGTGCTGAAATGCGGGCGATGGATGGGCTGGACGGGCTCAAGGACCTGCGGCTGGAGCTGGCACCCACCGGGGTGCCCTCGGGGCTCCCCACGGCCGGGCTGGGCGCACGCAAGCACCCGTGCGGAGCCCGCTCCTGGCTCATGCTACGTGTCCACCTCCCAGTGATTTCAGCACAGGAGCTCGGCTACAAGAAGCTCTCGCTGCCACAAAGACTGAGTTTTCTCAAACATATCTCCCAAATTTTCCATCCTGAGTGTCGCGGGCTGATTTCTTCATTCGGTCCCAAAAAGAGTCCGAACCCCCAAAATAGCCCCAACCACCCAAGCGCCCTCCTTTGTCTGGCACAGGCTACAAAAAGAGGAGGGTTTGTGCGCTTAAGGGGACCTTGCGAGCGCTCCAGGGAGGAAAAGTCGGCTAAAAAACATATCTGTACTTATTCCGAGATGCTCCTAGAAGGAACAATGGGCATTTATTACTGCTCAGCCTCCGTGTCACACTGCTAATGGCCTGCAACAAAGAGAAAGATGAAACGTTTGCAAGCCACGGGGCCATAGATCACCCAGCTTTTGGAGCTTGCGTTTGCTCCCAATTGGGTCTCAGGCACGGCGTGAATGATTGGGCATCAAAGTTGGTATTTACCACTAAGAAAAGATGAGCTTAACCCCAAAATGTTACGTTGGTCAAGCTTCCTTGCAGACTTTTTACAGAGGGGCTCGCCACGTGGATGTGCTCGACGTAGCGGCGCGTCTTTGGGTGCAACCGGCGAGCCACCACACACTCCGAACCCTCGAGCTCTACAAATCCTGCCGGCGGATGCTCGCGGACCTGTACACTTGGCAGCCTGTTTGTTTTCTCATAAACAAAGCGAATAACGCGCGGGATTTGCCAGTCGGATGGTAGGTTGAAGCGAAACCCAACCCCGGAAGAAAAGAAACGCAACAGAGCAAGATGGCGCGGAGGCACGCGGCTGTGTTTTTCATCAGTTGCAATGTTTTTGCCTTTTGCTCCACGCAATCCTGTCTTCTTTCTGGTAATCTGTAAAATAAGTCACTAACCAGTGAGTCCTGCCTCCCAGATTTGAATAACTAGACAAAGACTGAAAGCTGGATGGGGAGGAAATGCGCGCCTGCTCCGGCAAAGGAAGATCCATATGGATGCGATATTACCCTCCTGGAGAAACACAAACGTTGCTCCATTACCAACCTGGAGTTTTGCTCCTCCAACCAAAATCACACGGATGCCAAGAAGCGTTTCGCTTCAATTCCTGCTTCAGACCCGTGTAGGTAGGAAACAGATTTCTAAAAATTGTTTTCTATCCCCTTTACTGTAGAAGCAGGTGAGGGTAGGGTACGGCAGAGCGCTGCCGCTCGCTAACAGCACATCAGTTCAGATTAAAGGTAAAGATCCTTGAAGCCCCTAATCCAAAATCCTCTGATAAAATGATAAAACTGAGCAGGAAAAAAAAAATATTTCAGAAAGGGCCTTTTTTATTATTTTTTTTTTGCTGACAACCTGGATAGATTTTTGTATTTTATTTTTGTTGCCGCATCGTGATCCGGTATCAAACGCGCCATTGCGGGGACGTCGCAGGGAAGAGAAAAACGGGCTTAGAGGAGGAGAGATTAAGCTCCTTTTCTGAACGGCTGCCAAGCGATTGTGCGCGGCGCTCAGGGCCGAGCGTCCCCGCGCACAGCTGCAGCCCCGCTCGCCGCTCCCCAGCCCGGCGGAGGGATGGGGGCCGCGGGACAGATGGTCCCCACTCCACACGGGAAAACGCATGGATCGAAAAGCAAGCCCCTTTCGCAATAAACTTCCCATGGACGAGAAGAATTCGGGCACTTCGGCCAAGAAGAAGAGCCCGGCCACTTCCCTGCTGTTCCAGCAGCCCTCGCATCACAAGGCCGTGCACCCTTGAAGACCAAAACCTTTTTGCTTTCCCCGTTCTGCGATCAAATCACATTTTCCTCCAGAAAAAAAAGAGCTCAAGCCGAGATGGATGCAGTCACCCTCAGTGCTGGAGCCCCACGGCACAATTTGGGGTGCTCCCACCAAACACCAGCCCAAGGGAGCGTGGCCCAGGCCATTCCCCCGCCGGCTACCCGCGCCTCCACCACCTCGCTTGGCCTTCTCCACACCCAGTGCACCCCAAGCAACCTAAATTTGACGAAATCACATTAATTCATGCCGAAACAGAGGAACGGGAGGTCTTTTTTTTTTCTTCTTTTTTTTTTCAACACGCCCGATTTCGAACTGCAACCGCTCTGTTTGCTTCTTCCTCTCGCAAGCTCGCAGGATGCCGCAGTGCATCTCCTCAGCCAGGTCGTGGCTCCTTCTCCATGCCCTCCCCTCGCTTTATGAATTTTCACTTAAGTCAAGTTAACTAAGTCATGCCGCATAGACATCTGAATCATTCCTTGGTTACTTCCTTCTGTGATTTCAATCCTCTGCTTTTAATCAAATTAGGAAACTAAATTTCCACTTATCACGTGACTATCAGGGCATCTGTTCGTAATCTGTCCAATTCCTACAAATACTCCTTTCTTTGGCTTTTGGAAATTTGGCAGCTCTCTGAAAAATCTTCTGTGTGTCGTTTACGTCCAGTAGTCCTCTCTAATGCCAAGTGTAAATTGCAAAGCATTGATGGCAAACACAGAGCAACAATTTCCTCGGGTTCCACCGAGGATGTTTTCGAGCTCAGGTACTGTTTTCCTTTTTGCTCAACCAAGCGTAATTCTTCGAAGTATTTACAGAAAAATTTGGGCTTGGAGGGAACAAAGGAGCTTCTCGCAGCCAGATTTTATTTCTCACCGAGTTCTGGTTTTTGGGGAAGGCTCACGAGCACGGAGCAGGAGAGATTTTCCTCTGGTTGTTTTCTTTGCTCCATCTTGACGGCAAATAACCTTTTTGGCTCGTTCCTTCTGCCTTCCAGGGCAGCACCTTCAGACGGCTGCGCGCGGTGCTCAGCACTTTGCTTTCGACTCTGACCTTTGCCTCGAAAAAAACGCTTGCAGGTATCATCAACTCATTTTTCATGTTCAACCAGCCCTCGTGCATTAATGTCATCAGGAGCAGTTCTCTACTTTTTTTTTATTATTATTTTATTTTTTTCACTCTCTCTTCATCTGCATAATTTAAAATCGCTCTTTAGGCTTAAAGCTTTCTGGAGAAATTTTTCCCAATTTTTTTTTTTTTTTTTAATAGCAGCACAACAGAAGGAACTTCTCAAGTTTGTTCGGTGGTTCCAGCAGCATATTTCCAATTTCTTCTCCGCTCCTTTTCCTCATCTCTTCCAGGTGAGCAGGAGAAAAAAAAAAAAAAAAAAAAGATTTGTAACTTTTGAGCTCGTTTTCCCCACATTTACTCTCGTATGTTTGCTTCTTCCCCTGCCTTTATTCACCATTATGCACGATGACTCAGATGATTACACCGCCGCTTGATTATCACGAAAGGTTAGCTACTCGTCTGCATTAACGATCCCGGCTTTCGCATTTGCAGTGAATGATTTCGCCATCAACGGCACAGTTCTCAGGGTTTTTTCTAAAGCTTCAGGAGAATGAAAATATTTCGTTTCCTAGCGGTCGGGGAAACGTGGATAAAAAGCGATTCAACTGAACAAGTGCGAGGCACAAAAAAAATCAAGGGAAGAAGGGACTTCCTCCTAACTAAGGAGTTTTTTAAATGCAGCCTTTGCTCTGTTTGTGATTTTATTTTTATTTTTTTTTGCTGTGCAGCTTCTGCTGGAAGTGCTTGGAGTTGGAGATAGCTCCTTTGCCACAGCCCAAACGACGATACCGGCGGGTTCCCAAAACCAGCCTTACAACAGCCACGTTTAAGGGGCTGCCCCGTGCCACCTCTGGGGATGATCCCAAAAGCGCCCAGCGCGTGAGGGTGGCAGGGGAAAACGGGATGAAAGAGGCAAGTGGAGACTTTGGTCCAAGTCCATGGGCAGTGGTTCGTGGTTGGAGAGTCCTCGTGCTGCTGGCTGTGCCCAGAGGGGACGGGATGATGCAGTTGGTGACTCCCCGGTGCTGCAGGTGGCCGAGGTGCCAAGGTTGTCCCCGTGCCACACGGGACCGAAGCCCACGTCCTCACCTGCAGATGTGCTCCCCGAGCAGAGAAATGCTTCTGGAAACAGCAGCGGGCCCGAAAGGAGCTGGATGTGGCTGAGAGCATGAAGAACGGGGCCCTGCACAAGCGCCCGTGCCCGAGAAGATCCAGCCCAGAACAATCTGCCACCAAACACCGCGGAAATCCAGAGTGGATCTCCAGAGATCTCCCAGAGACGGATAGGAGACAGGGAGGATTAATGACACGCAGAAGCCAACGCTGTGAGGAGAAGGACGTTTTTACACTGGTTTTTCCCTGAGAAAAAATCCCGAAGAGTCGCTGGCAGGAATTCCTTCGCCGGGCTCTGCTTTTTTTCAGTTCAAGTAAGCACTTCAACAGGATTCAGTGAGGGTGTCCTACCGCTGCTCGCTTCAAAATGGCTCTCGCTGGCAACTTATGAGAAACCCTAAAAAAAGCCCCGTTAACCTAACAAGTCAATTATCATCACTCTTCCCCGTGTAAGCGTTCGACTACAAACGGCTTACAACAAAAATCCTGGCTCAGGTTGTCTCAGGCAGGGTAAAATACCCTGACACGCCTCAGTCTTGAAAAGGTGTCTGGTGGCTGAATTCCCATTTTTAATGATATAATTATTGTTTTCCCTTTGAATGGGAGAACACAGAGAAAAAGGCTTACAGAAGTTCAAATGCATGGGAAACGGCCTTTTGCTGAAATTATGCTAGTAATATTTTTAACCAAAGAAAAGTTGCCGTACAGACATCTAAGAGACCGAAGAAACTTCCTGTCCAAAAAAAAAAAATAACAAAACCCATGCTAAATACTTCAAGCGCCTCGGAGGATGTGTGTGTGAGTGCGTGGTTTTGTTTTTTATTTTCAGACTTATTACTATTCATCAGCCTGAAAGATAAACAACGCCCTCCCCCCTTTTTTTAGGGCAGAAGCAAGGTTTTGTAGGAAAAAAGAAAAAGCTGTCCGCAGACTAAAAGCTTTTATTTAAAGCTCCTCAAACGATCCTGCACATCCGACACAGGGCTTGGGACTCGCAGGGGCTTGGGAGGGATGTTTCCATCCCCACGTTCACATCAAGAAGCCTGAGCTTGCTTGGGGTGAGGCGCAGGGAAGTGAAACCTCAAGCACACGTTGGAAAGGAAGCTGGGGGGAAGAAGTGGGCTTGGGACCCAACGGTACATGACAAGCTGGAAATAAATCACATTCGTGGCTTCGCCGTCAGCCCATGCACACCGCGGGGAGGGCAGGGGTGGCCGGGTCCCCCCAGCCTCCTCTCGGTGCTATAACATCACTTTTTTGTTTTTCTATATCCATGCAAGCACACATAAAGCCAACCAACGGCATGAATGTGGAGCTTAAACTACAGGAACTTTCCTTTATCCTCGCTTTCAAATTTCCCTCTGCTCCTCAGGGTCTTTTTTCACGTAGCTAAGACACTTGCTGCCCGATGGAAACTGATCCCCCCGCACATGATGTATAACTGTGGCTGAACAAAACGTGAAGGCTTCTTCACTTCAAGTACAGTCTGCAAAGCTCAGGTCACCTTGTGCTGAAGACAGGACCAAAAAAATATAAATAAATTAGAATTGCCCTGCGACAACAACAAAATTGGCAAATTCAGCTGCTCTGAGGAACGGGCAGGAAGAAAAAGCACCTTTTTGTGCTGACACAGGTGAAAGGATAGCAAGCTGGCGTTTGGGTGAGTCAGAGCAGAGCGTGCCACCCGGCCAGCTCTCCATGCTGCCCTGCAGCTAGCTCAGAAAATGCACTTTCAAGTGAAAATGCAGTTTTGCCTACTTAGGTGCCTCCAAGGGGGCATCTGGGGCAGCTAGGGGAGAGCAGACCTGCTCCATGTCCTGCTTGCTATCACACGGCTGCATTTCCTCCCTCCTTTCTGCGTGGAAGAGGTGCTGAGGATCTTCTGTGTTGTGGAGGCAGCATTTTGGTTGCCTACGCTGCAGAGAGAGGCTTTGCTCCTGCTCTGCAATACTGCTGCTTTTGGGGAAGCCAGCACGAGCCATCCACTCAAAGCAAATGCCTGCACAGGCCGGTATCGATGCCCATAGTCAGCAAAGGACTGCCTGTGGACATGTCCCCACCTGGGTTTTCTCTTATTTCTTTACAAAGTCTGACTCCCACCATCAGTACAAGGTTTAGTAATGTTTTCCTAGCCAAAAAGATGCAGAAAAGAGCTGGCGTGGAGCAGGGCTGGCAGCACCCCTCCCGGCTGCCATTAGGGACAAACGTCACAAAATGTGGACTCGGTTTATCTGCAAGACATCATTTACAAATAAATCAAAGCCGCTAAGCTAAGCTCCTTGGCAGAAAGGAAACACCAGGCCAAACAGAAGCACTGCGGAGAGAGCAACGTTTCACAGACACTGCTTTCTTCTCGCCTGCACCTAGCGCCCCGTGGAGATGCACGACGTGCCTTGCAGCACGGAACCAATAAAGGAAGGCAGCAGAAAAGAAAGCAAAGAGCCAGCAGAAGTTACACGACAAACGTTGTGAATCCCACCAGCTTCAGAATGAGATTCTAGAAACTGGAAAACTAAAGGGCACTGGCACAGCATCGTTGCTGCCCTACCCAGTGGCAAGAATATGTGAGGAAGAAGCCTCGCTTGTCCTTGCTGGGCTACTTCAAAACATGCATCAAAGGTGATTTCCTTTTGTACACTTGCAATCCTGAAATTGTCTGTGCTGTTCCACATGTGTATGACCACATGAAGTCCATCGTACGATATCAGGATGTGCCCATAAATCGCACGAGCAGTAGAAATTTCCATGTGTGTTGCGCCGTGGTTGCACCATAGATGAAGGACACTCCTCTGGTGCTGTTGGAAGAGCACGAATTGAAAGCGTCCTTTCTCACAAGTCTTCCAAAGCTGGGCTACAAATGAGTCATTTTATAAAGCCTGCCAAAGATTGGTCATCACAGAATAAAACTTGAAAAAATGATTAAGAGGAAATATATATTTTAAAGAAAATAGTAAGGACTCATGGAAAATTCTCACTGTTCAACACCAAAGCCTTCCAAAAAGGGGAGCAATGAACCAAGACATGACTACTGGGTAGTGTTTGGGACAACAGGGACTGGAAGGGCACTAGGTAAAGGCAGAGGAGCTCTGCTCCCAGTGAGACATGGGACAAGATGCAGGTGACTCTTCATGACGATGCAAGATAGCCTCATCTAAGGCCATAAAGCAAGGGGGATTTTCTGGCTGATTTTCTCTGTAGATGAGTATAATGTGTTGGGCAGTTAATTGGCATTTTTTTTGCATTGCATTAAAGAATAACAATCTCTGTCTAGAAACTGTATTTGTCACAGTACCTTGTTATCCACTGTCTATGTTGTAAAGGTAATCCTGTATATTACAGTGGGATGTAAAAAACCAACAGAGGAATACCCAAGTGAGTTATATTTTCAGTGATTCCGTTGGTTTTTATTTGACTTTATATGCATTTTCCCCAGATACTTTTGAAAGGCAAGGAAATATGCATAATTCTACCTCTCGTATAGCTTATACCTTTACTCTTAAAAAAAAATAATAATCTCCTGACAGTCAAGCAGGATCCATTTTCAAAGAAGGAAAACAGTTAAAAAATAAAATGGAAAGACCTATAAACATGCAGACAGATGGCTATATCCTGTCATTAACTTCAAAACAAAATAAAAATATTAACTTCTCCATTGTTGCTAAACATACTGCAGCAAGACTTGAATGCCTGGCAGACATGCACCTCATCTGCTGCGAAGGCATAAAGACATACCTGGCTTCTGGGGTATTATTATTTATTATTTGTTAAGCACCAACAATGTGTTTGGCACTTTTCAAAGCCAGAGGGGGGGAAAATCTACTTTAAAAATGCTGCTCCTGAGGTAAATAAGACCGAGGACATGAGAGAGCAAGAGGGCGGTATGAGGGAAGCCCATGCGGCCACGCGTCCAGCCTAACAATAACAGGTCTGAAATAAGAAGAATTTGGAAAATATCTGGCCTGTAGAGCTGGCAAGTGTGGAAATAGCAGAGTTTTGCACTGTTTGACTGGAGGAGAGGCCAAGGGAGGTATTTTAAGTTTACCTGCAAGGAGTGTGGCCTGGTCAGCAGTGGGCACGTTGGTGGGTGGGCAGGCGCGGGCCCATGGCTCTCCTCCGAGCTCGGCTGATCCTCCACAAACACCAGCACGTGGCTGGCACTAACCACCTCCTACTGATACCTTCAACCACCTCTTACTGATACCTTCAAGAGCCAAAAACTGAACTTTACAAAAATGCCAAGTTTTTGGCGGGCTGTCCCAGAGCCCACACGCACTGTCCTGCTGACCTGCAGGCACCAATGTCCCACAGGATTGAGAAAGCGAGAAAAAAATCCCACTCCCTCACACAAAAAGTTTGATCGTTTGTGTAATCTATCAAACAATGTCCATTTTAGAGGTGTGACGGGGCTCAAGACCCACTCCTCCACCTGTGAGGAGCACGTCCAGCCCCTCACACAAAGCCTCCTCCTCCTCTCTCTGTGCTCACACCAGCCACAGACTGCAGCAAAACACAAGACAGTTACAGGGGAAAAAATAATAATAAAAAAAAAAGGCTGTGAAAGGGGAACAACGAAAATCAAGCAAAACAGGAAAGGGGAAGCGAGAAAGACACACCACAAGGCCTTGCTAATTCGTTGGTCGATGGTCCCCAGCCTACAGATGGCCTAAGTCGGGCATGGCTGCGCTGAAATAGGGGTTTCTGCTCCCAGGGGGTGATTCAGTGAACCCAATACCGGGAATTGCTCGCAGGCTCTGACCACCCCTCTGCCTCACATCTCTGAATGGCCCCGTAAGGCCCAGGAAAGGCCTTTAGGTAACTGGGGGGCTCCCAAGGGTCATAGGCAACACAGGTGGGACACGGAGCCCAAATCCCATTTACCTGGAATGTCCCACGCTGTGTTGCCCCGGGCAGTTTGTCATTCAGTCCTTTCCCTTTCTGAGAATTACTTTAATACTGAATTAAAACAAGCTAGAGAAGCACCTTCAGATGTGAGAAGACAAAGAATTTCCTAAAGAAGTGAGGAACGCTCCATGACAACTCCAAAGCCGTTTGATGGTGCTTGTGTGTCTGAGGTATCAGCGGGTTTTCTTTTTTTAGGCAGGATGAGAGCACAACTTAGTCATTGTTTTTAATTATTCCATACATAAATAGCTGCTAGGATTCATATCCTCATCCATTCCCTGAAATCTCTACTTGTCAGAAGAAATTGCTCCTATTTTTTAAGCCAAGAAGCAAAGGAATAAATCACACAACAAAAGAAGCCCGGCCAGAGCATCATGTCCTGTAGGAAAACCACCTCTAAGGTCACTGCTGGTGAAGGCTGGCACCAGACACCGAGGGGCAACTGCAGTGCTGAAACACGGTCTTTCAAGGGGGATGTGAACATATTTCTTTTTTTTTTTTTTTTTTTTTTTTTTTTCCTCCAGCTATTACCGAGGAGGAAGTTAAAGAGCTTTCTGTGAAAATCAGGTGGTGAGAGTTTACTGGAAAGCTCTTAAAAATATACAGATCATGGGCTTGTGTTTATCTGGACCTTCCCGAGGAGTATGCAGTGAAACAGGTGAAAAAAATTCTAGAGCCAATGCAGCAAGAAATGTCTGCTGTCTGAATTTATGGCATTGGTTTGTTAAAACACTGATTTTTCGGTGTTTACACGTACCGGACTGTTTACTGACTAATTTGAATGACTTAAAATATAAATATCAGCCCATGCAAAGCGTAAGCAAAAGAGATGCACTAGGTTTCGAAACTCGGGGAGATCTGGACAACTTGCAGATTGTCTGAATTGCAACGAGAAACGCTGCAAAGAAGTTTGCAAAACGAGAGGAATTTTATTCCTTATAAATGTGAATTAATAGCTCTCTTAGAAAGTACAGATCCCGACCAAAATTTGTGTAGCATACATTTTGAAAACAGTGTTTATTTTAATAATCAGCCTTCTGCGTCTATCCGTGCCTGTGAAAGATCTCGTTTCTCCATCTTGAGCTGTTCTGTATGTGAAGTTCCTGTCTGCAGCCGCATGGTAATTAAGTGTGATTAAAGATGCTATTCATTCCCCTGCAAAGCAGCAGGTAACCACATGTCAGAAGGGGGTGGTGGAAGCGTGGAGTAACTTCTGGGCAGTAAAAAGGCTATTGGCAATGGTCTGTTGGAAATGAGCAATGCGACAGCGCGCAGAGAATGCTACAGAAACGGCCACGTGGGCTTGTGGCAACGACAAGAGGTCGACGCTTTCCTCAGCGTTACAGACCCCAAGAAAAGAAGATTTAAAATCGCCTCTATTGCACGGGGAGCTGCCAAGAGCCTGGCCACGCATGCTGTTTGTGTGCATGCACACACGAGCTCCTGGTCTCGCCGTGCTTCCCGAAAACGGCCAGGTAGAGCTGGAGTTGAACGCCCTGCAGGCCAGTAACCCAAAGGGCACAACTGGAAAGAGGGGAAATTCCACGTAAACACCAGCAAACGGGTTTTTACTGGGATGGGGGGTGATAGTCGAGACCCACCTGGGCATGGATGGGTTGGATTTTTTGTTGGTGGGGGTGGTTTTTAGGTTCTATGCATTTAGATCAGCAAAAGTCGCCAAGCCATACCTTACATGCCAAGGCCACCACCCTCGGCTGTCACCCTTAGACACGCCAGGGCACTCACCACTCAACTCTGAGCCCTGCAAATTGCCAGAATTGGTCAAAGCAGGCCGCCTTTTTGCTGGAGGTCCTCCATCAAGCCCTGACCAGACCTGAACCAGCACCGTGCAGCGTGGCGGGGTCACAGCTCGCTGTGGTACCACCGCGGGCGAGCATCACTCCCCTTTTTATCGCCTTGACGATAGCACGGAAAGTCAGAGTGCAGTGACTGCACAGGCAAACCCAGCTCCTATTAGCACTCAACCACAACATAAACCTATTATTGCACATTACAAATAGCAGTGCTATTCTGTTGCCAGGTTATAAGCTCCAGAAAGGTGCCCTTGGAATGCTCACTTCCAACAAAATAGCCCTCAGCTTAACATTTGATCCAAAGGGCTAAGAGAAAAGCACTTCCTTTTACCACTAAATTGCAGTGTTGGGTTTTAGCATTTCTTCAATTATGATATGGACAATGAAACCGTGTCTTTCTGGATGCATGAGGAATTCTGCTAAATGAGCCATTCAGACATCTGAACTTAAGTCTGTTCCTTTAATACATTTGATTAACATGGAAATTTTATCTCTTATGTCATTATTTTAGTGCTGTAACATCCAAAACATTAGTCCACAACGTGCCCACGATCACAGGAGGATAGTTTATGGGCGCTAGAACTAATTTCTGGAGCAGAAGCAATGATTCCACCTCCCACAGCAAGATGCTGGAGCACAAACGATGACAAGAGGTGAACCTTCTCCAGCTATAAATCACCACAGAAGTTAGCAGGAGAAGCGCTGCTTCCCAGCCCCACTGATCACAGACCTCACGGTAGCCAGGATGTTAGCTGGTATCAAAGTATCAAAGGCTGTGCTTACAGTAGAGGATAATTTTATTTTTTTTATTCTTATTTATCACATCCCTACGCAGCTGTGGCTGGTAAGCACATTTTGCCCAGCCAAGAGGTCGGAGACTCCAAATATTTAACAGCAAATAAACAAAGCACCGTTGGGTTTATTAAGGGTACTGGCGCTTCACATCTCATCACAAAAACGGATTAGCAGTAGACTTTGTAGGACCCGCATTCCTTGGTACATTAGGTATCTTTTATCATCTTAGGATAGCTTTTCTGTGTGTTTTTCTAGGGATGGAGGAATTGTTATAGGCAGAGGAATCTCGCCATCAAACCGCGAGGAAATCTCATTATTTGACTAAGCAAAAAACTACTAAGTGATTTGTAACAGAAGAATCAAATGAACTCGCTGTGTCTCCAGAGGTCTGCAATATGATCTGCAGAAAAGGTAGCTTGCCAATTTAATTGCGGTAGGAGTTATTTAATTTTTTTTTTATACAGGTATAGTTTTCAATAAAACTACATATGCCTATAACACTGCAATGGCAGATGTGTCTCGATTATTAGAGGTGGGCTCTAGGGAATACATACAATGGATCTTGAAATCCGTAAGCAGCTGTTGGGAAGGGAGGGGTGGAACATTGCAACACACACACATGTTCCTTAAGTGCAGTAATGTTTTGTTATTTTACTGCAGGTGTATTACAGAGATGAAATTTAATAACTTATTGTATACAATCCCAATAAAACCGCAGAGATTCTTTGCCCTGCCGGTCCTGCACAAAGTACAAATGAGAAGCAGCTCCGAGCGCAGCGGCGCTGTGCGCTGACACGCACACAACCCCTGCTCACACCTTCCCTGGCTGCAGCCAGAGAGCTGCCTTTTTTTTTTTTTTACTGTTTACTAGGAAAATGTGGTCAGGCCATAAAAAAAAAAAAAGGAAAAAAAAAAAAAAAAAAAAAGGAAAGCAAAACCCCAAAAACAAAACCCCAAAGCGCTCTGCAAGATAGTGAAGAATGTGCTACCAGAGTGATTTTTCCAGCAGTTATTCTGCAGTGGCTTCAATCGGAAGCCTGATTTCAGAATATGCATTAGGCTCAATCTCGTGCTGAATGAAGCACTGAAGAAGGGCCTTTTAAAAGTACATGGCAGATAAAAAGATAATCCCTTTTCTTTTTCTTTTTTTTTTTTTTTTTCCTCCCCTCCTTTCTCTCTTTGCTTGGACTCCTCTTCACATAATTAGAGATGTCGCAACAATTCAATAATTCGCAGCAGAAAAAGGAAGTCCCAGGACTTGGGGAAGAAAAAAAAAAAAGAAAATGGGCAATCGCTATTTCTGGCCATTCCCTCCTCAGCACGAGAACGCCATTATGCAAGGATTTACACACTTCGTGGGCACACAGGCACGGGCAGCTGGGCTGAATTAATCCACACGCACTTGCCACAGAAGCTGCCTCGGTCTTTCATCCCCATTATGCTCATTTTCAAGTTTTCCAGCAATATTTCCATTGCCCCCGTACAAAATCCCTGTCTAAGGTGTGTTATAAACACCCCCTGCTCTGCTCAGCGAGCCTTGAGTGCTCAAAAATTAAAACCCAAGGCCTGTGCCAGGGACTCCTCTCAGGCTCGCCAAGTCCCGTGGAGTTTGGACGCGCTGGGATCCCCCTCGCCCATGATGTGTGACCCTTTTTTCCCTGCCACCATGCTCCAGAGAGATGGGGGAGCAAGGGAAGGAAGGATGGAGAGGAGAGAGGAGCCCGGGCACACAGCAAGGAGGTCAGGAGGGAGCCTGTGGCCTTCCCTTTGGCAGCCCTTCCCTGTGCCACGGTGCCTTGAGTCAAGCTGAAGTCCGGCAGATATGATCTCATTCGGGATTTATTACGTTTTGGGAGCAGGTATTTAAAAACAAACCCCAAAAAAAAGAGCAAAAACTGGCAGAGCTTGTGTAACTCGACTCGCTTTACCTTAACGCTTCGTTCCTGACCCAGCTTTGGAGATGGGATGGCTCCAGCCAGCCTCGGAGTATTTCTGCAACACCGAGTAAACCAGCACAGCCAAAAGCAACACCGAGGCTCACTTTCCTAATAGTAAAAACAAGTCATCCCAGGACTTGGGGGTTCTGCTTGAAGTTAAAGCACCTCATGCCAAACGTCCTTCACTCGGCACTTGCCAAAAAGGCGTAATCCAAATCGGCCAGGAACTCTTAATTTATTCCCCCAGACAATCTCATGCGTTGCCTTGGAAATCTACGGTGGATGCTTTCTGGCCACCGAGCTCACTTTACAGGTCTCTTTATTCAGCGCTTTTGGGAATTAACCATTGCCCAGCAAAACACGGTGGCCCTGGATTATTCAAAGTCGGCCCCATCGCCTATTTATTAACCGATGAGTGGAGCCTCGCTACGCCGAGCAGCACACGCTACCGATAGTCTAGCAATGATATTCTGGATATCCAGACCCTCTGGCAGAAAGAAAAATCAATGTTTCACAAACGCTCTTTTATCTTTAAATCGTGCTATTTAAGTAATGTTTTTATCTATCATTTGGGAAGCCGAAGCGCGGAACCAGGATAAAGTTAGATGGATAAAGTAGGAGCGCGTTGTTAAATGCCACTGCCTTGCTAATGCCCCCCAAACCAGCCCAATAAGGAAAAAAAATGGATCTGTGGGGAGATGGTGAGTAGCGCAGAATTAAGACAACACACAAAATCCTGACTTGACTGAATGAAATGAGGTTTTTGTCATTAACTCGAATGAAGCCAGTATTTCAAAAGTGCCTTGACAACAACTTGGGTACATGTTTCTTTGCTGCCTTCTCTCTAATGGAATTAAATGGTTCCCAAGATGAGCTTGCCTCCATTCCCACTGTAATCAGTGCCGTATTTACTACAGTTTTCCGTGAGAGCAGAATTGGGCCCTGGGCTCGGGAATAAAACCCATCCTGGAGTAAATGGCTCGCCGCGTGCCCGACCTCTTCTCCTTGGTGTGAGCGGAGCACGGGGAGGAAACCTCAGCTCGCCGCTGCCGTCTGCACCAAGAGGGGTTGGTGGTTTTTTTCGTACCAGAAGATTAATAGGTAGCAAGTTCAATATCGTTAGGTATTTAGTTTTCCTTAATTGTTCCAGGAACTCATCTACAGAGAGCAATGCATCACATCTGGAGGTAGCAATTTACCTTTCAGAAATCAACAAAATCTGCACGCTCCTCCTGGGTCTCGGAAAAGGGAGCGCACGCGACTCCTCCCGCTGCACAGGGCCCTCTGGAAACTCCAAGTTTCCGGGTATTCTTAATTTTCTGTGTCATCACCATTGATATTTTCCTTGGAATTGACCAAATATCCTCTTCCTCAGCATCTCCTGTCTAGGTTAGCTCATCTTTCTCAGCACACACGAAAGCACGTCCCGGAAATCTCGCAGTAGACTTTGCGGTTTTGAAATTTTCTTCCCAGCCTGAAGGTTCAGGCTTGTTAATAATTTGGTGGATCCTGATAGTTCTGCAGCCTGGAGAACAGACAACAGATGGTCCAGCCTTGGCATTCAGCATTATTCCTTCTGTACCTTTCAGGAATTCAAGAGGTTCTTATTTTTAGAAATAGCTCCTCTCCTTCACGGCTGGCCATTGGTCATCTGCTTCATCCCCTTCTCCGTTACACTTCAATAAAGCGGATGCATGGGCAGAAAGAAAATTCCCCGGGTTGGAAATTCTGTTATTCGTGTTACTTTTGCAATATTTACCTAATATTCTTCAATTTTTCACGAGTGAAACCCCAAAAAAAAGGAGAGAGGGTAGGCGGGGCAGTAAGTTTTCTCCATCAGCTGACCCTACAGGACCGCAGAGCACTCTGTGGATGCCATGAGACGATTTGCTTACTGGAATCGGCGAGGTTTCAGCTCTAATGCCTGGACAAGGCATCCTGAACTCATTTCTGACTTATTTGGGGTATTACAAGCCCTTTCCAATACGGGAAGGTTGAAAGAAAACCGAGAGACGGCGAAGAAAAGGCGCATTTTGAGGTGAAATCTGAAAGTCATGTGTGGACAGACCCCGGGTGCCACGCGAGCGCTGGGGGCAGCAGCACGTCCTGCCAGCTCCTAGCCTTGTTTTCAAAACACAAAAACCAACTGCATCCCCATATTCCTACTTTTTTTTTCTCTCCTGGCATATTTGAGCAGCGGAAAGCTCTGAATATTAAGGAGGCCATTAAACTCTTTCAATACTTTCCCAAAAGTCAGAAGCTGCCGCGCTCAGAAAAAAAAAAAAAAAAAGGAAGCCTGGCACTCTTCGTGAGCAAAATGAATTTAAACACATGATTAATATTGCTACCGAAATTAAAAAGAAAGTCTCTTTTAAAAAAATCAATTGTCTCGAAACAAAGCACAGACTTGAGGCTATTGATAGTATTTTTAGACTCAGACTTTCTCTGGAGACTTAAAGGTATGCAAATGCAAAGTGCACAGAGGCACACACACACATGCTATACCTTTGTATTACATTGGCATTTTATTATTTAATTAAACTACTCTTATTTTTCTAGCTCACGCATGCTTCCCTTGAGACGGCTTTGCTGTTAGCCTGCTGGCCTTGACTTCCAGCCAAAAACAATTCCGAAACAAAAAGGGACAACAAATCATATTTTCACAGACATTTTTATCCCTCAATACAACCTTGTTTTCACACAACATCATACAGATTCGAGGAAAACTATAATTTATTGCGGTAGCCATCCAAAGCTGGGGGCCGCCACCAGCTCTGCGGTGCCTTTCCTGGAGTTGCGCTGCTGGGAAGGAGCCGCCGCGCCGAAAACACTGCAGCATTGTTACGGGGGGGGACAAGAATCAATAGTTTGCAGCAGCGTGGACCAGGGCAGTGTTAGGTCAGCCTCCAGGAACCGTATCCTGGCCAGCACAGCTTGGGCAGGAGCTTTAAAGGAGGCAGACAGAGCCCACGCTCGCAGCCCTCGCCGTGCCCGTCTCCGGGATGCCCAACTTGCAGCCATGAGCCTCGTTTCGCGGAGCATTTATCGCAACCTCGCTGCTGAGCAGCCTTCCGCTTACCTGGTGGCAACCCTGTAAATTCGAGTCTCTTCCATACGACGAGTACGAGCCCCTTTCTGTTTTACCTGTTAATAAAAGAGAAGACAAATAGGTGTGTAACGGATCCAAACAGCCAGCCTCGGCGGCTCTGAGTGTTTTCCACCACGCTCCCCACGTTTCCCACTGCTGTTTACTTATGTAAAATAGGCCCTGCTGGCTGCGTAATGCACGCAGGCAGCAGAAAGGGATTCAGGTTTTCTCCAGCTGAGAATGGCAACGTGCAAGAAACTTCCTAACCCCCGCGGCACCGCTCCACGCACCTCCAGAAACCGGGATGAGGAGTGCCCCCGCTCTGCCCCATGCCGAGTGCTGCCCCTTTTCTCCCCGGGGGGCACCCGCACAGCCCCTCCATCAATCCCTGGGACGGGGAAATTCCTTCCCAGCACCTGGCAGCCGGACACCGGGCTGGAAATTTGCCATCCCCTGCCCAAGTTGCGGCCGCCCCAGCGGCGCGGGGACTTGAACGGGGGCCCAGCGGCTGCCGAGACGCTCTGCCAGCCCCGAGTCGCCCTTCCCACTCTCTCCTTTTTTATTTTTCCCCCCCAGGAAGGCTTTAAAATGCGTCCCTGCCGGCCTGGCGTGCAGCAGCGGTAGGGTTACGGCGTGTTTGCAAAGGAAAATCAAGGGTCTTTCAGGTGGGAACGGCCAGGCTTGAGCAAAGCCGAGGAGGGAAGAGGTGGTTTCTGCAGAGCATTAAGTCACGGCTGAGTAGCGCTACACCACGTGCTAGTGAGACAAAGAGCAGTCAAGAGGGCTGATACAAAACATATTGACACTAAAAGACCACCCTTATGGTGAGGATAATCCCGGCGGGGGGAGGCATCATCTCACACAACACCCGAGAAGGCAGCAAAAAAATTCACTCCTCACATCCAAGTTGCTCCCGTCGGCTGGAGCACCAGGAGTGCCCCAGGACGGGATGCTCCCTCCGACCCCAGTGCCACCCCGTGCCCTGATGAACCCACACCCCAAGACACGGCCCCGACAGCATCGTGCCACCCGCTGGACGTCTCCAGGAAGCCTCGGATGGTCCCAGAAGCAATTCCAGGGGCATGGGGACGCGGGGCTAGCGGCACACGCGTGCCCAGGGCTGGCAGCGCCGCTGCTGGGACTTCCCAGCGCCGGCCCCATTTCCCGCAGAGCCCACGGGGAGGCAGACTGACAGACAAAGGACGGGAGAGCTCACCTCAGATCCCAAATCACCCAGCACACCTAGGTGGCCGAGCACACCTCCTCGCTAGCCACACCAGGCGCTCGGCTGGGGCCGGCCGCGAGGCTGGCACAGAGGCTGGGAACAAACCCCTGCCGTTCCCCTATAATAATCCAAGCCCGGAGCTTCCTTTTGTTGCTTGGCCGCCCCTCTTTTTGTTCCTGCTTTTGTTGTTCGCCACCTAAACCCCTTGCTTAAACACGGGGGGGACCCCTGCGCTTTATTCGCGATTCGGGGGCCGTTTTGCGCCCGCGCTAACTTCTGACAGCGCTGGGGGATGACGGATCACACCCTCGGCTTCCGAGCACTCCGCAGAGATCATTCAAGCTGGAAACGGCAACGAAATTGGGATCGGGAGCCCGATGCCGGGGCCTGCTGGCACAACGAGAGGGCAGGGGGCGAAGCGGCAGCCCCACGAGGCGAGGGGCAGGGGCGCACGCGGCCCCGCCGGGGGCTCCTCGCGCTCCTCGCGCCGCTGCCCGGCTGCCGGCAGCCCCCGTTCCCTATCGGATCAGCCACAGGCAAGCCTGGGCTTAATTTCAGTTGTTAAAAAATATTTATCCCGATACAAAAATAAACCCGCTGCAAATTACAAGTTGTCAGGGTTAAAATCTACTTCTATTTGTGTGGGGGAGGATAAGAGAACAGCATAGACATGAATCATTCTCAGTAATTTGAGTGTTTCCATGACATCAATGGGCACTCGTCCAGGACTCTGTCGAAGTCTGTGAGGTACCAAAGCGGCACAGCAGCCAGCAGGAGATTGACTTTTTTTTTTTTCTTTTTTTTTTTTTTTTTTTTTAGGATTATGCTCCTTGTAAAGATTTCATCTCTAGCATCCACTTTTACCACCAAGCAGATAGCTTTGGAGATCACGGGCGAGCACAATTTCATCCGGCGGGTGTAAGCCTTTAACTTTATTGCCTTTCCTTGGTGGTGTTGTTCCCGCGTGCAGCCGGGGATCTGCCTGCTCTATTAAGAATAAATAACCCCAAATTCACGAAAAAGTCAAGAAAACCGTTCCAAAGAGACACACACACACACACGGATTTTCACTGTAATTATGAAATTATCATACTTTTCGTACCGACACTTCATTTCGGGAAGGGTGGGGGGGTGGGGGGGGGAGGAATATCTTTTGTATAAACTGTCCATTTCAAATTAGCTACAGTCTTGATGTTGATTTTCTGCTTCAAATTCACTGGCACATTTGTTTCAGATAATAAAATTTGCGGGAGCGCTGATAATATGCGAGAGGAGGCTCTTTAAGCAACTATTTGTGCTCTGCAGATACAAAAGCGTCTCCTGAATTTCTCCCTTTCCTGTACATTATGCATCGTTTTCAGGCGCTCGAGCACCGCAGCCTGCGCTGCGCCTTTCCCGAGAGCTAAAAGATTCCCTCTCCCCCTTCCCTTCCCTTTTTTTTTTTTAATGTTTTAAAAAAGAGAGAGCGTCTACGGCGATGTAGACACCCGACGCATTCACTGCGGAATTTTCGAGACAACCCCTCTAGTACTAGAATGCGGCAGCCGCTGCGGATATTTTTTGGCACAAAGACAATGGTGGCAGTGCCAAGCCCCATGGCTAAAACTACTCAAAAGAGGCATAAGGGTAGCATTAATCGTTCGAGTCTTTTACTGCATGGAGTACCGCTGTCCATATTTTAAAACCGAAAAGTACCCCTCCGTCATATTTTGTCGTGAGCCAGGAAAGGAGAAGGGGGAAGGAAAAAAAAAAAAAGAAAGAAAGAAAGAAAGAAAGAAAGAAAGAAAGAAAAAAAAAAGGAGCTTGAAATACAGACGAATAACGAATCCAGGCAGACGTCTGATGAATTTTTTTTCTACCTAGAGGACCAAATGCTGAAACGTGCCGTTTGTTAGCAGCACTCCACGCGTGCGACAAACCCCGTAGCCTTCCGTGGCTTTCTGGTCTGACAATTGAATCGGGAGCTTCATGGGAGAAGTTGACCTACAAAGGGTGGTTAATCACTTCCAAGTGCACGCTTATCCTTTAGGTGATGCCGAAAAGGCATTTTGGTTGCCATCCGAGGTAGCAACTTCGGGGGCGTAAATATCTCTCTATAAAATCTATCTATTGAATTAATTGCCACCGTGCATGCCAATCACGGGAGAGACAAAGAACTCCATGCAGCTCCTGGTTCCTGACAAACACACCGAGTCTCACGGCCGTGCTCCCTCAATCCTTCAAGAAACGAGCCCTGCTTATCCTCACTCAGCTGAACCCACCGCCTCCGAAATATTCCGCTCGCGTTTTTAACTGCGAAAAATAAAAAAAAATAAAAAATAAAATAAAAGCAGCCCAGGATTGCCAATCAATCGATAAAGAAGCCACTCGCCTTTCCATGGTGCGCTTTGAAAAATTAATCGAATTAAGTAGAAAATTCAAGCAACTTCCCAAGCACAAATGCCAGTCATCCGATTCCCCTGCCCTGGGAGATAGGGCACCTTGTCTTTTTTTGGGTAGGCAGAATGAGAGGCATGAGGCAACTCTTTCCATCTGCAGAGAAAAAGGAAGTGAAGCTATTTCTATAAACGACTTGAATTCAATGTTTACATTGATTCCGTCTTTGACATCTTTTTTTTTAGAGATGAGTTCAACCAGAATATTCTAATTCAGGTTCCCGATGCCCTACATTTGGGCTTTGGTTCTTGGTTAGATTGAAGAATGAAAACCTGTCTGGAAAAAAAAAAATAAAAAAGCATTAAAGATTGAAATTTTAATGGCTCCGAATTGGCCGGAGCAGGGCTTAATTGCATTATTATGACGATCGGGGATCAGTTGACTTCAGCCTCGATCTCCAGCTCTCTCCTACGCTTGTTCAAAGTTGGTTGCTCAAGGCTGGAAGGGCTCGAGCTCTGCGGAGAGGAGGGCAGGACTCCTCTCCGCGCCCACGCGTGTGCACGAAGACCACCTCTGCTCTCTGCGTTTGCCACAGGGACTGGCTCTGCACAGCAGCTTTTGTCTCTGAGAGCCAGATTAGCAGGACTCTTGGCTTTTTTTTTTTTCTTTTTCTTTTTAATTTTTGACTCCGAGATTTGAAATCCAGAAAAAACGAAGCGTATAGAAACCAAGTTAAAATTTCTACTGCATTACAAATTATCCTAGTAAAAAAAAATAAAATAATAATAATTAAAAAAAAAAAAGAAAAGAAAAGAAAAAAAAAACTCTTTATGAGCTCTATTCTACATTATATACCCACACACACCTACGAGCAGCTCCCTCTCAGGGAAATAAATACACGCACCCTGTGCCCTCCAGGAATATTCTCCTGGGCTTTGCAATCTTTTGACCTTGACAAAAAAAAACAACCCTATCCCTCCCACGTTATCTTTTGAGGAGCCAGCAGGTAATTTCTCTATTATATTTTTTTTTCCAGAACTTCTGTGTACTCTGTTCTTTAAAAGAAAAAAAAAAAAGATACGTAAATTAAATCATAAAGAATGCTTTTAGTATTAAATGAGGGTTTTTTCTGGACTCGGTTTCGGGCAAGCGGGGCCGAGCAGTAAGTGCTGGAGCTGGGGGTACGGGCGCAATCTCTCCTCTGCCAACATTTACACAGCAGAGAGTTACTTAGCTCGGCTCAGTTAGTAACTCGGGCTTGACCTAGGTTATGTACACATATTTCTCCAACAGTAATGCGCTTCCTGGTATGGGATATACAGTCAAAATATCCTATTTATTTCAGCGAGGTTCTGAACAGCGTATTTTACATCACAAAGCATCTCACCCGATGGTAATGGAAGTATCATGTTAATGAGCTATTTCTGCTTTGTGCTCCATGTGAAGTACAGACAATAAGAAAGGAATCTAATAGATTTTAAACAAAGTTTGGGCAAGACCGGGCGCGATATAGCCCAAATGCCACAGCAACTCATCCGGGGAAGCTCCATAAATTAGAGACAAAGCTAAGGGAAGGTATTAATCCCAATAATTTTAATGGCATCACACCCCAAAACGTAGCACAATGCCAGGAGAAAGAGATCTGCTTGACATGAAAGAGGATTTTTCCACTTACACGGATGTGCAGTAAACAGTAATGGTTTTTAAAGAGACGTTACGATGCCAGAGCAAGTGCTGTTACAAAAGGAGATTTCTTTCTCTTTTTTTAAACAATACCATCAAAACGCAAAGGAAATTAAATCCTAAGACCTGTACTAAAATAACGCTACGGATCTGATTTGAACAAGCGAAGGAACGGAAGGGGAGCCCGGGCAGAAGTGGTGCTTCATCTCCGACTGCCCTCGCTGCCCTAATGCTCCTGCTTAAATGGGCAGGGTTAATTCCCAAACACCCCTAGGGCCAAACTCCTTCCTCTACATGTGCCCGGACATATCGCTTATTATATTCACAGTGATCATGGCTGGCTTGAATGAAGCACTCAGGCTTGGCATCACGGCCCCATGCACGTAGCCGCGCTCCCCGCGAGCTCTGCGCCCCGGGACGGGGCAGCCCCGACCCCTCCACGCTCCCCTCTCTGCATATTCAGTCAGGAGAGCAATTTTATTTTATTTTTTTTTTTGTCGCTGATCTTGGTTCATGAAACGTTGGCCCCCAATCAAAAGACTGAGGCAAATTGCTCCGTCTATTTCTGTAAGCTCCCAAATAATAGCATCTATTACCGGGCAGTACGCGATGTCGCTGTTTGCGTGCTTTTAAAACAAAATAGCTGCGGCAAAACTACATTTGAAATGATAAGAATGTGAAGACAGAATATTGAAGATCACATTCAGCCAGATATACGTAAAATAATCCCTTAGTCCTTGTCTAGAGCCACCAAAATCAACGCAAAGATCATCGCGCTGTCCTCCAAGAGGAACACTTGACGCGGGTGCCGATTTGCCTTCACGATACGGCTGCATTACAGGGACCGACTGGCATCTAACCCGGCAATACAAGCACATCACACGCTCTGCAACAGGTTTTCAGCACCTTGAAATTAAGGAGAGGGCACGAAGTTATTGCCAAGTCAGAGCCATCGGTGCAATTGGGCAACTGATGAAAAATATGGCACCGTGGGCAAGGAACGTCGCCGTCTTTCACAGCAAGTGCACGCACTAATTGAGACCAGAATAATAAACATTCGTATTTAAAGTTGGTATTTAAACAAAACAATGTTTATTTCAATGTTGTTTGAAGAAATGTTTAACGAGTGAAGGAAACCTTAGAGAGTCCTCCCCATCGTGGCCACTATTTGGGTCCCACAAAGACTGGTCTCATCCTAATCGTCACAGTTCGCAGCAAAGGACTGGGCACCAAACCCAAAAGCCATGGAGCAGAGGGACATCCATGGGAAGGGATCCTTCATTTCGCATCGTGAAGATGCATCTGACTTCGTAAACACCCCTTAGCCTCCCTTCCTTTTCATATGTGCATGGAATTTAAGCTTAGAGGAAATGATTATGATCATCTAAGCCTGAACACCTGTATCATTCTGGAAAGAATGGGCAAATTGATTTTGTAGAGAAACAAAAACTCTAAGAAAACCTACTCGCCGTGATTTACCCTTCTCATTCTCGGAGCATGCAACAGTCACAAGATGGGCAGGGGCATTACAGACCCAAAAAACCCCAAAGCATTATACAGCACTGAAGAAGCAGAGTAATAAAGAGGGGCAGCATTTTCATAAAGACGTGAGACAAAAAAAAACACGTTGCAATAAGGCTCCAGACCTGAAAGCAATATCTAAGAATTGAATGGAAAGCGCTGGATATTGTTTTATCCTAAGTGAGCCTCCCAGAGCTATTTCAAATTGAAATATACCACGGGGCGATCCCTCATCATTTGTTCAGGGACCGGTTCAGGAGATCCTTATCGGGTATCTGGAAACCTGGGTTTTCACTCAAGCATGAAACCAGAATCACTTTAAAACAAGTTAGATAAGGATCTGAGGCCATGAAAGACACAGAATTGAAAGAGGACAATAAACCTTCCCACAGCCAAGTCTGGGCTCTAAATCTTCCCTCTGTAAACCACCCCCTATCTAGTAGCGTTTATTAAAAGGCTACTAAAACAAACCATGTTGGACAAGAGCAAGGATAAAGAGATCAAAAGCCTTATCTTCCAGGCTGGGGGTCAAACCTGCACCTCCCCACCACGATTAACAAAGACCCTGCCTGTCAGGCGGCCGCGGCCCTCCCCGTGCTGGGGTCTCGGCCCCGCAGTATCCTCTGCGAGCCCCAGAGGAAGGCACAAATGACAACCACGAGCAGGTTCTGGCCCATTTCAAAGGTCTGATCACCAAGATGAACGGCGACTTGCTAATGTAGATGTCTCTGAACCAGTTATCTCCCTTTTCTCCCCCATTTTCCCAAGCTCTCCGCAATTATGGGCAGCAGTACCCGAGCCCGTGATTGCCCACTAGACTATTAAATACTCAGTCACACATCCCCACTGAGCTGTTATTTATTTGTAATATTGTTCGGCGCAGGAAATTTAAGGAAAAAAAAAAAAAAACAGCATTTATTTTTTTCTAGTATTTTGGTGGCTTAAAACCAATTTGGATGGGGTAATTCGGGCTGGGTATGCAGGGGAAACAAACTACGAGCTGCTTAGTCTATGGCAAAACACTACGTGGGATATATGTGTATGGAATGAATGGGAATGAATGTGGTAAATATATTGCAGCGTATGAAATACCCACCGGTCTCCAGTCGGTAATATCCAGCAGAGGGCATGCATACCCTAATAAGATTGTTACACTTGAGATCTAACATTTCCTCATCGTTTCAGGGAAAATTTGGGGCTGAGAATACAGGCAAACTCATAGCAGCAGTACAAATACTCTCCGGCAGAGCCAGAGCTAAAATGATAAAGCTGTCTCATGCAAACTAATCCAGAAAGGGTGATTCCTATGCTGAAAAAAAATCCCTTGAGAGAGGGATTTCCCCCCACTCCTGGGTGATGATTTAGCTTCAAATTTTCCACTCCTAGAGGCGAAAACAATAACATTAATGTGAAAAAAAATTGTTCCTCAATACAGATGTCTCAAGTGAAAGGAGTGCTATATGGAACAGCAAAATTCAGATTTACTAATATTTTGTTTTCTATAGGTGAAACACTGGCTGCACTAACACTAAATAGAACTGAGCATCTCAGGTTAGATTTTTTATCCTAAACTCTTTAATTACTCCACAGAATTGGACAGCGATGTTACCTACAGTTTCAATGTGATTTATTCCACTGAATTCAAATAAATTAAAAAGAAAATAAAAAAAAAGGATCCAAAATTTGTCATTTGTCATGCTTGTTTCGGAAACCGCTTGGTTAAGTTTGCATTATAGAGAACTTCGTAGTGTCTGCTCCTGCTCCAGATTCCTCCCGTGGAAGCACTGCACGCACAGCTCCTGAACCCGGTCCCTTGTCCCGGGGGTGGCCAAACCCCGTGTCCAGGTGGGTCCAAGGGGACAAACGTCCTTTTTCTGCTGCAGGACCACATTTGGGTAATTAACTGCTACTGGGCCAGCCGCAGCAACGATCGCTTCCAACCTTAACCTCTGCTTTACAGCCCAGAGAGTAATGGCTCTTCGGGTTCCTTATCGGACAATATATTTTTTTTTTTAAGTTTCGGTAGCCTTGGGAGATGAACTTAATTTACAAGGTCTACAAGGCAGGCGGCTTAGGTTACATGTAGGTCACAATAAATAATACTCATCCCTTGGCCATCGCGAGCTGCGCCGCCGCTGCCTAAGTTGAAATGACAAGCCTTTATTATTCCTAAGCACTCGATTCTGAAACATTTGCACAATCTGTTAAGTCCAGACAAATTTAAATGGTTCTGACATGCAGCCTGCTAGGGTCAGTGACAGGGATAATGCCTCTTTACGTGGGTAAAATTTTGTGGCATATAGGTCACTCTCTTAAGGGGAATCAACTGTGTGTCTCTTCTTTGCATTTCCACCACAATCCTTCATCCTGCAGCCTGGAGCTGAGAGTGAAATGCAAGAAAGGAGCCGAACGCTCAAAGCAAAAATCTGCTTCCAGGACAATCCATTATATCTGACAAGTTAAATGTTCCATGGTAGACCATATGGCATCAGAGCAGGGCCGACGATGGAAGAGGGAAACTCAGCAAATGCATCACAATTAAGGAGTTTGACTATAGACTTTACTTTGATTTACTTTATTTTTTATTAAATTTCAGATATCGTAGCCTTTCAATTTTCAGAGAGCCCTTCCAGAGCCTCTACCTTGTCCACCAAAATAGCTGTACGCGAACAGGTGGTTCACCAAAATTATTTCCTCTGAAATCTTATGGTCTTCGTTATTTTAAATAACTCCTGAGTAAGCCGGTTTTTATTCTTGGTACATTTGCTAAGTGCAGGACATTTCTATTATTAACCAGCGTAAATGTTATTAGTAGCTCGTTGAAGACCCAAGAAAAATTAAATAAGACAAAAAGATGAAAACCCATGCCTCCAAAGCCTTGGCGATGGGTTCTCGATGGAAACGTCACCCCACAGAACAACTCAGACACCTGAGGGTGGGCGTGAGCAGACAGCAGTCATCCTACCGCAAACCACCACATTTCCGTGTTCCTCACCAGATTGGCCTTTATTTGTCAGGAGAATTCCTACATAGGCAAGATAACAGCACCGATGACCTAAAAGATCGTTTCCATCTTCGAGGTCCATGACTTTACGATCTACGGGGCAGAATGGTAGAACCCTACACGTCCTACAAGTGTTGGGCACAACCCAACATCATGGTCATGCTTGCTCCATGAACACCAGTAGCCAGACCCACTTCGGAGCGATTACCAGGTACGAGCCCACAGCTGCAATCGCCCTTTTTTATCCCATTTTGATTACCAAACCATATTCATGGATCAAACCATGATGTGGCACGAGACACTCACCGCCCATAATTACCCTCGTTGGAGGAGACAAATTCCTGAGCTCTTTGGAAGGAGCAGATGTACCAAACCTACACACCAGTGGACTGGGAGCCGTGCGTTTCCATGAACTGGGAATACTTTGTGGCCTTGCCACACTTATGGGTCTTCACTGCCATAAATAACAAAGGGACCGCTTAGAAGAAAAGCAATGCAAAGTCCTCCCAAAAACTTTGCAAAGTCCTTGCAAAGAGTCTCTTCTGCACAAGATGACAGCAAAACTTCTATGAACTTGTCACAATCCCGTTCCAATATCACGCAGGTCTGCTACGGTTCAGAAATAAAATATGCAGAAATAACTGCGCAACCATTTTTGGGCAATGCCCTGGGGTCACGGTGCAAAAATAAAGGAGGTGACCTAGAGCTACGTCCTTATTTAGGCATTGAACTAAAGCCTCGTAGCCAGGGGTATTGTAAATCCCAGCCAGTGTCACTGGTGGTAGTGGAAGCTGCTGGTGCATGAAAAACCAAAACAAACCACGGACTTGGAATTGGGAACCTAATTTTAAGCATTTATTTTTGGAATCCTTTTTTTTTTTTTTTTTTTTTATTTTGACCTTATAAATGCTGAGCCAGCTTTGCTACCAGTAAGGGCCCGTCCTGCCCAGTGCTGGGACCAGCACACACTTCCCAAACACCCAACACAGCATAAAGTTTCAGATGTGCAAAGCCAACGGGTTATTGATGGGACTTGGAAGCTCCCATTGGGAGCATCTCTGTAGGAACCCAACGTTCGCGGTAGCTAAACGGCGATAGGATCATCTCTGAAGATCAAATACAGAGCTATTCACATGTACTTATTTTGTGAATTTAAGTTCAACTGCGTTCCTGTTTTCAGATTTCAAGAAGTTGGGACTAAAACAGTCCTTAATGGGAATTCTGGTGGTCACTTAACTAAAGCAGTCACTAATGAACTGGTAAAGCACCAGTTTCAGTGGGAAGAAGAATGTAATCCTTCAAAATATATTAGCATTTTATATTCCTTACGCAAAAATATTTTTAGATTACTTTAAATGTCTTTGGTAACTCTGTGCTTTTGGGAAAATGCTATTGTTCTTGCTACCGGGAACAAATATTTAAGCAGAAAAAATGTAAAGATTTCCAAAATGTTTACAGCCTTTTTTTCACAGATCCAGCAGTGACCGTTTTGAACTCGATAGCTCAGGACTGCCCTGGCCAGAAACACGACGTGAAGGGAAGATGGGAGCTCTGACGTGCCGGCAGAACAAAGACCATTACCAAAACCACTGCTGAAAGAGAGGCAGCTCCACGGCTCTGGTGCTGTAGTTCTTCCCGCTGATCTCAAATTTATTATTGATTTAGCATTTCGTACTGCAGGCGCTGAAACAAAGCCCCCTCTTATTATAAATGCATGCTTTTGCGGCACGTGCTTTCATTTTCAAAAAGGGGACTTTTTTTGCCCCCCCCCTCCCTCGGAAGATCCTGCATATTAAAAGGACATCAACTTCTCAAAAAGTCACACATCGTTCAGAATGTGTTTTTACGATTTAAGGTTACTGTCAGAGGCGACAGGGAGGGATCGCGGGGGCTGTCATGCTCCCAGGGGCTGGCGTATGTGGGTTTCTAAACTATTTACTGGGGCACGTTTCACGTAGAGAATGGGCCTTGACCACTCTCCTGGTACTAGCAAACCATGAGACTCCCACCATCGAGAGGCCAAAGGTTTCAAATTGATGCTTTCCATCAATTTGAAATCAATTTCCATATTTTTTACGGGCTGCTCACCTAAATACGAACAAACTCAACGCTCCACGATGGTACAACCCATAATATCAAAGGATCCCCAAATGGGTTAGGTTGGAAGGGCCCTTCCATCTTGAACTCTCTCCGGCTATCAGCAGTAATAGGGATAAACACACAAATGAAGCAAAGGTAGGCAGAAAGAGAAATATGGCTAAATTCACCAGCAAACGAGGCAGATATCTGAGTTTTCCAGATTCTACCATTAAACCCAGAGCAACATTGTTATTACTAATTAAATCCTCACATGGTAAAAGCAACACCTGATCCAAAGAGATTTTAAATACAATCGCCAGTGCTCCACTCCTACTTTTCATTACCAACCCTGAAATTTTGGCCTGGATTTATTATCCCTAAATTTATTTCCAATACGTTTTCAAGCACGCTGTTTTCTAAGCCATTCATGAAACAGAATAAAAACTTTAGCAAAGTATTTACTTCCCCTTCATCATGAACTTTGGGAAGGGTAAAGAGAAGAATGAAACGTTTGAAAGAAGAAAATGCAAAATTAAAAAAAAAAAATACTGGAACTATTCATTATTTCCTTATCAAGAAGTTAAGTCTATCTGCTACAAAACTTGACGCATCTGTGAATAAGTTCAACTACGAGCCTAGTGTGCTGTTAAAGCCCCAAATTCCCCACGAGGGAATTCCCACATGAGTGTCACGAGGCAAGTATAGAGAAGATACCCAGCAGAGAGAAGACACCAAGGCCAAAACACTCGCGGGCTCCTGCTGATGGTGCCGGTGTTGGGATGGCTCCATGTCCCACCTCCAACGGGACCAACCTCTTACCGCAGCCCCCTCGCAGGGAGCCGAGTCCACGTTTTGCAGGGTTGGGATACCGGGAAAGGCTCGGGATAGCAGGGAAGCTAAAGCCCTACACTCTGCCATCGAGCAGCTCGGCCCCGAGCATCTCAGCACCCAGCCGCACGCTCACAGCCTGCTCCTCGGGCTGCTCACCGCCATCGAAACACCGGGGGCTGCCTTATAGGAATACGAGCCTATTTTTTGTGTGCTTCACCTGCACTAAAGACATTTTCTTGGGACCGTACAGGGGAGGTGGAACGATCCTGTGGCTGGAAACTCACACAAAAGTTCCCAGTTGATCTCAGTGGGCACTAGAGCCCTGAGAGCCCGTTCGCTCCAGCCAGGAGCAATTTTTTCTATTTTTTTTCCTCCTGAGAAATAGCAACTTATTAATTGCACCCCAATATACATATTTATTACCAAAACGCTTCAGTTTTCAGAAACGTTGAGTTCTCCCAGCTCCTACTGGGGGCGATGAGGAATTGCGAGTTTTTGCCTTCCTGAACCGTACTGAAGACGGATTCTTCCCAAAAATTTTCTCAGGAGGGTTTTGGTGGACTAACTAGTAACTGGGCATCAATTAGAAGCATAAAACGTCCAGGTTAATTATGAAATTTCTATAAAAATAAAGACGATGCTAAACTGGGCCTGAATTTTTTTTTTTTTTTTCCAAAAAAAATCCCAACTCTGGCTCTCTGGCTTCCCAGAGGTCACCTGGCGCACGCTGCCATCAGCAGCAACTCCGAGTAGTTCCCCCCAAGTACCCCGGGATTTTAGACCATCAAATAAACACAAATAAAATATAGAGTAAGCTTACATGTAAAAGCTTCTCTCCCTTCCTTCCAAGAACAAAACCACCTCTCTCAGTCCGTTCAAGATCCCGTGGCTTCCCATTCACCATCAATTTTAAAAAGCAACCTATTATTCAGCTCCTCCCCACGGATAAACCTGCAAATACGGCCTTATAAAAACCCCAACAATTATTTTTTTAAGGAGCTTGCGTGGTAGAAATGTATTGAAGCCCGATAATATGCCCAGAGTTTCTCTGCAGCTTTCTAAATGCAAACCCATCTCCTTGCCCTACTCCTGCCAGCGGCCCCACTGAAGTCGAGGGGAGTTTTTGCATGATAATACAAGCAGGACCTTCACTAAAACAATCCCTAATTCCTTATTAGTACAAAATTAACTAATTTGAGGCTTATCTAGAGCAGCCCCGGTTCGGATCACTAAGACCTGTATTAACGGGGGTCCCACTGAGGAGCGGGACTGCGGGCCAGCAGAGCCGGGCTTACAAAAATGGGTAGCAATTAAAAGATGTTCTTTTTAAAAGTAGTTAATTGTTTTTTTTAAAACAAATATTGAATTTACAAAATTAAAACAGCGTGCATCTGAACAATTCAATGCGTTTTTGACTTATTCTATCCTTCCTCGTTTACGCTTTTTGAAAAATGGGCGAGGGTTTCCTGTGATGTTCTTACAACAATCCCGGGAAAGTTTCTCAAGTCACAGATTTTTAACTGAGCCCAAAACCGGAGACTTTGGGGGGGGGGAAGAAAAAGGCCCGATGGCAGCAGGAAGCTCTTTAAAGGGAAACAAAAAAGAAACACCATCTTGAGCAGGCTCCCAGCGATGGTCGTACCGTATAGAAAGGAAATAAAAGCTCTCGAAAACCTAAGAATGAACCTATCTATTCAGCTTGCTTACAGGTGACATTACACCATCTGCTTGGGCAGTCTGCCCGCACAAAGGGAAAGTAGAGGGAAAAGTAAAGCCTGCTGCATTTTAAAGAAATAGTTCTGCAAAAAAAAAAATATCCGTGCGATGCTATAGGGAAGTACAAATTAAGGCACTCCGCGAAAATCCCACGGCTGCGAAGACGCCGGCACCGGGCACGTGGCGCCCGGCGGTGCCGCGGGGACAGCGCGCGGCCATGGCACCAAAAGGGACAGTGGCATTTTGGTGAGAAACCTGCAGGCTGGGAGCACACACAGGTGGTGGCTGGGTGCCCAAAGGGCCCCAAGTTTGCCTTTTGCTGCCCCAAGCCCTCGAAGTAACGCTTCGGTTCCCTGCTGCTGCGCGTCGAGCGTCGCTGCCTTCCCACCACCGGGCCCTGGCTGTGTTTCGCATCCCTTCCTCCGTCATTTTGCTGTCAAAACCGGAGCTTCCCATGTGGCACGGCGAGGTGTGACCAGCTCTTGGTGTGGCCGTGATGGCCCAGCGAGATCCCGGCTGCTGCCAGCCCCGGAGCTGGGCTCGGCGCGACCAGCGCTCCCGACCCCAGGGCGGCCGCTTGGCAAAACCAAAATAAAAGCAGAGAGGAAAAAGGGAGCAGAGCATTTCTGCGAGGCCTCGCAGGGATTTATACACACCCGGGTGAATGCTGGCCTCTGAGGAGCAGGAAATAACGGGGCCGTATCCTGCGCCCATCGCCACGGCATCCAGCTGATGCCACGGATCTGGGAAGCCTCGGGTGGAGAAACAACTGTAGAGTTCATTAGAGAAGGGCAGGGGAGAGCAGACCTTTCGAGAAGCCTCGTTTTCTCGGAGTTTATTACCACGCAGGTATAAGAACAAGGAAAAACAGAGAGAAAAAAAAAAAAAAAAGTTTAACAGGAATTTCTGTATTCTGGGCAGAAAGCCGGAGTTACTTCCAAAAGACCCCGAAACTTGCGCATCCAACTATTCCTGCACGGGGGCTGCTGGTTTGCTTTCACGTTTTTCGGGGAGGGAGGGGGGCTCGGGGGAGAAGACTTTAAAGAGTTAAAGGCTCCCTACCATTAATTTGCATCTGGTGCTTTTAGTGTGTGTGTGTGTGTTTTTTTCTTCCCTGAAAAGTTGGCAGAGCCGCCGATTTTCCATAATGCAAGCATTTGGGAATTGTGAGCGGAATGAAACCGATCCAATCTCCTGACTGCGACATGAATTTTCATTAATTACAACCTTGTCAGCAAAAGCATTATCAAAGCTGAATATGAAAATGCTAATGAGTTCTCATTTGCATATTTTTCTTTGTTGGAATGTCATTAATTATTACATTTTATGATGATGAATGCAGCTGTCGAAGCTCTCCGATGCATAATTAGCCATCAGAATGCCAGGAGCCGATCAGCATTTTTGGGCAAAAAAAAAAAAAAAAAAAAGGAAAATAAAGAAGAAAAAAAAAAAAAAAAAGAAAAACAACCAAATTTCGCTCCCAACCTCTCCCGCTCCCCTCTCTCGCGCCGCAGCCCCCCGAAGTTGGTGCTGGGGACGAGACTTGTGGCGGCGCCGTGCCGCGAGCGCGCCGGAGCGCGGGGCCGGATTTCTCCTCCTTTAATAAAAAATTATTTTGTTTTTTTGCCGATCGCGCGCTTATACAATTGGAGCGGCTCTTAATAAAAAAAAATCGTTATTCCAGCTTAATTAATGCCACGCTTAATTATAACACCATGATGTCAGCGGTTTTAATTAAGTATTGGCTCGGTTACAAAAAAACTCCTCGCTGCAGTAAGAGTCGCTATCGGCAGATTTGTGCAAATCGCTTCGCTCGCCGGTTTGGGGTCTCTCCTGGTTCACGAACGAGTCAAATATCAGTCGGGATTCAATTCCACGCGGGAGGGAAAAAAAAACAAAGGCCAAAAAAAATCAAAAAAAAAAGAAAAGAAAAGGAAAAAAAAAAAAAAAAGTATTCCCACTCCGTGCTGCCTGGACAGACTTTCGAGCTTACCTCCTTGACCACTTTTTTTGAGCTAAAGTGTAAGTGAAGATGACAAAACATAGCTCATCCTCTCCCAGCCGCTGGGAACGGTGTTTATAAGTAAAAAAAGAAAAACAACACGGAGCAGATGGGACCATTACACATGACCAAACCAATCAATCACAGATGAAGGGCCCAGGTGCAGCGCAGCCGCGCAACAACGCACCATTTCACAGTCTGTCAGACACATACACATGGTCGTACATGAATGACCCTCCTCGGCTCCCCCAGGACCTCATCTGGAGCGCGGCTCCCCTCTCGCCTGCCTCCGCTCCGACTGACGTCTTCATAATCGCCCTGTCTCGGCGCCGCCGCGCAGGGAGGGGGCGACGTGGGGCCGGGGGCGAGGGCGCCGAGGGGAAAGGAGGGGAGCAGGAGCCGCGATGCTCCTGGAGGGCTCCGGAGATGCCCGGAGGAGCGCACGGACACCAAGGGGTGCCCGGGTCCCCGTGCCGTGGCCCCAAAATGCCCAGGGCGGCACTGCAACAAAAGGGGAGCTTCCACCTATCCACCCGGGGAGCAGCGCTCACCAACTCTTCCAACTGGAGGGGAAGAGAAGGAATTCAAGGGATCGCCCCCGCTAGAAAGCTGAGCTCCAGCACCATCTGCCATCGTGCAGCAAAGCCACCTCTGCTCGTGCCAACAGAAATTGCTTCCCATCTACCAACGAAACCCAAGAAGAGCAACAGGAACCCCAGCCAGCCATGGCCAAGTCGTACGGGATACCAGAGAGGGAAGGAAAGATGTGCTGATAAACTTAACGGGGTGAATCCTATTCCTAAACACGGGGAAAAATAAAATAATAATAAAAAAAGAAGCCTCAAAACCCTCGTGCCAGCCAACGCCATGGGTACTTGTCCACGTCTCCACTTCCCATGGCATTGAGTGGACCCTGAGTTCTTGAAAGCAAGCGCAAGGCAGTCGTCCTGTCTGGCTGCACAGATCTGAGGGATGATCTTGGTCCAGAGAGGCTCACCTGACGCAAGGTCTTGGCCAGGCAAACGCCGAATGAATGGCATTGAAATCCTGACAATACGCTCCAGTCGCAAAGCACAAAAAGGGGCTAATTTCAAAACAAACAAACGGAACCTTTCGGGTTTATTTTAGCTCTCTGCTGTCACCCAGACTGCTCAGGGTTTCTTTACATATGCTTCAGGATATACGTTCTCATTTATACGGCATTCTTGCAGGCTGACCAAGCTCCCGTTTGGCAGGTTTTGACAGGGAGGAGGAAAAAAAAAGGCGCAGAGGGGAAATTCTGATGGAACATCTACTAGAGCCAAGGTATATCTCCTACCCGCTTCGCTGTCCAACCCGTCTTCCCTGGGTTTGTGTGCAGAGCTTCGAGAAGCACAAGTCACATCTCTGAAGTAATGTTTTGAAAAGTATCTACCTTGAATTTTGGATCCCGTTCAATTGGCAAGGCGCGACTCATTTTCCGGCGCGTTGGGCATCCGCAGAGCAACTGAGCGCAAGCCCCGCTCCCCAATTCCTTTCTCTTCAATTTTCTCTTCAATTTTGCCCCAATTCTTGTCCTTAGCACCTTGCAACTGCTCATGTATTTTATCTCCCAGAAGTGTCCTGCCATCTTCTGCTCTGCTCGCTCCCCCAAAACTTTGCTATCAACTCCAGAACGCTAACACCCCGTTGTACCCATTAAGATTTTCTAGTGCTAGAAAGAAAGAGACTCAACTCGTGTTTTGAACGGGCTTCCTCCCCTCCCAACAAACAGAACCTGGACATTTGCATTAATAAATTTCTCTTTTCTGGCTCAAAAGAAATCGCGGCGCGCAAAGCAGATGCGCGCAGCGGAATCTTTCAAATCGAATTTCCAAACGCCGAGCTTATTGCGGCTGGAGATCAAAGGGGCTAAAACGCCACCTCCTCCCCCTTCCCGGATAATTACGGAGATTTCGTTCCTTTTGTTGCGCCGAGCACAACAGGTAAACCCGAAAACCTGGGGAATAATGATCGCCGTGCGCTGCGGCGTGGCTCCTCCGGGTTTCTGCTCCCCACCAGCCTCGTGCCAGAGCTGCTGAGAGGAGCAGCCGAGGTTATGTGCCGCGGGCTGGCACGAGGCTGGGGCAGTGGAGAAGCAAAGATTTTAGCGCTGCTACAACGAGAGGTGGTGAGGGAGGGCACGGGAGTCTTGCGAGTTCGGATGTTGTCAAAAAGGGATGAAAACGTAGCGGCTTCCCACGTGCCTCCGAAGGGAGAAGCGCGCAGTCACAACAGCACACGAAGCAGATCCAAAAAGGGATGTTTTGAAAGAAAAGCAGGGCAGCCCTCTGCGATGCTGTCCGCAGCGCCGGCACGGAGAACGCGGGGAGCCAAAAGTGCGCAAAGAGAGGAAATTCTGAGCAACCCGCAAACACCAAAACACCCCCGTTTTATCTCAGATCTGGGTCTAGGGCTGGCCATTTTCACGTCCCTGTGTTATTTTCTCTGGTCAAGCACTTCTGCATGCAGTTCCTGCCAAAGCCCCACAGCAGCAAGGGCAGCCCCTTCACCTCGTTAAATGGGGGAATTCTCAGCGTTCCTTTTATCTCACCCCACGGGTACCTTCTGCATACCTGCTGCGTTTTCATCCTTACAAACCTGCGCGGCCGACTTCAGCGCCGATTCATCGAGAGGAGGAGCAGCAGAGGCATCTTGGGCTTAAAAGCGAAGATTTTGGTGGCCTCCCGGCACAATATGGTCACGGACGTGCGCCGAGGACTTCCACAAGCAGAACCAGCGCTTCTTGCTCTGATTGCTGCTGGGTTTTGTTCCAGTTTTCCCTCTGGTCTCCTGGGTGACCTTGAGGAAGGGGCAGCTTCTCACACTCCCGTTCTCTTCCCCATCCCCTCGTCGGTCTCCCCAGGAGAAAGGTGCCAAAGGTGAAGGTGGCAAATCTCGAGTGCCCCAAGAGCAGAGGATGTTTGGCTGCTCTGGGATCTGCTTGGCCCACTCGTATCCACTTCACTGCCCTCGGGGAAGGCAGATCCTAAACCCTAACCCCAGCTTTACTTAATTCTTCTGAATTCAAAGAGAGCAACGCTGAAGCACGAAAGGGAAGAGAAAAGCTCTGTTAAGGCAGGGGTGTAATGAAGCTGGAAGTGAAGGAACGGGCTCCATATTCCTTTGTCCCTCTCCTCTTTTTCCAGTTCCTGCCTTTCGTAGTTTTCTGCTTTCCTGACTCCTCTGTCCTTCATTATCCTCTTTCCTGTTATTTTGCTTAAAACTGGCAAAAATTACGAACTGCACAGGCGTTAAAACTGGCCTGAATTCCCAATATAAGCCCAAATCTAGGCCAGAGGTATATTTGGCAAATACAAATCCTTGCCAGATTTACACAGCTCTAATAATAAGGTGACAAGAACCGCGCGCAGGATTACGGATGTGGCCTCGCTCGTCCCTTATGAAGTGCCAACATAGTTTCCTCTGACTTTTATTCAACCTTCGCTCACGAACCTATTTTTTTGAGCCTATTAGCTCAAAAAAAAAAAAAAAAAAAAAAAGAAAAAGAAAAAAAAACTGTTTTGTCTGTGGGTGAAGGTTTTGATGGACAGTTTGCCATCAGTCCTGGGGTCTGACTGTCCATTACCCAGCACCACGAGCCTACGCACACCATGGACCTCACCTTGAGGTCCCTTCCAGTTTGAATAGGACACGGGGACCGGAGCCTGCTCCTACCTGCAGCAAAATATTTCAAGAACCAGTCCCCGCGACAGCCCTGAGAGCTGAGCCTGGTTTCCCTTTCGCTTTGCTGTTGGCGTTGCTTCTCCTCTAAAGGATCAGAGAAAAAGCAGGTTCACGTCACCCTTCCCCTTCCCCATCTTTTCCTCCCTCCCCTCATCCTTCTGCTCTCCCTCGGCGTTTCAGTAATTATTTTACTCCGTGTTTTAAAGCATTAAAACCAAACTGCAGCAGGAGAAACCGGCGAGGGGGGGGTTTATTGCTTTACAGAGCCGTGCGCGAGGGCTCTGCGCCGGGGCAGGGCTCGTCCGAGTGCAGGAGCGCGGCCAAAGCTGGATTTTATATTGCCTCTCTTTTAAGTGCAGCCCGCTCCCCTCCCGTTTTGTATCATCAGCAAATCTCATTACACGATGGAAGAAATATGCGGGCTCTGATGAGGGAACGAGTCGAGCTTCAAAGCCCGCTCCGTTCCCAACATGTTACAGGTGTGCGCCACATGAGCAGGCACGGGGATCGCAACCGGCCGGGCTGCGATGACAGCTCCGGAGGACGTGATCAAAACCATTTCGCGTGGTGAAAAAAATATCAAAGTTAGACAAAGAACGGCTCTGCCCTTCCGAGAGGTGAAGTCCAGGCGACCAAAACACGCTGCAAGGGACGGGCCGTTTCAAGGAGCAAGGCTCAGCTGGGTCCCCTCCACTCCAAGCACATTCTGACCCAAAATAAGAATATTCTGAGTGTAAACCAAGGGTTCTGGGGGAGATAAAAGGCTTTTATTCCCCAGAAAAGCAGAAACGTTTCAATAGGGACTTTCTGGTAATTCTTCCAACTGCAGGAGGAGAGAAGCTCAAAGATGCAAAGGCTAAAACGGCATTGCCATGAATCCAGCAGCACCAAAAAGGCACAAAATGGACTTAATGATGGCAGGAGTGCTGGAAAATTTTGGAAAAATACGGAAAATTTTGGTTAGGGGCGTGGAAAGCTGAATTTTGTGTTTACTGGAGAGGGTCAAGGTGTCTCTATGAAAGATTTAGGACACTGAGGAGTAGGGATGCTAGTTGGTCACGGCCAGGAGGGTGGCACGGAGTCCGAGGAATTAAAATGCAGATGGGTGGATGGCTACAGGCAAGAGGCTCTGGAAGCAGTTGAGGTTTTGCCATCCACAAAGCAGGGCTTACGAGACGATTTGTCTCCATTCAAAGATTCCCCCCGCTCACCATCATCTCCAACGCCACCGAAGAGGTTGGGTGGAGGTAGGTGGTGTCCCCCAACAAAAACAAAGCGAATCTGTCGAGGGGGGAAGACGAGATGAAGGCAGAAGGGGATCTCGGCTGCAACCTTTGCCCTGCAGCTGCAGGGATGAGAAAGCAGCAGAGGAAATCCGCCAGCAGCTGCCTTCGGGAAGAGGGTGAGCCTCCACTCGGGGGACAGAAGAAAGGGTTTGGGCTTCTGCAAAAGCTTTCCAAAGGACCAGAGGGCAACTTCTGCTCGGGGGAAAATCTTGTTTGATCTGGATTCTGTTTCTAAAGCACTGCGAGGTTTTTAAAAGAAGGGTTTTGCTGAATCAGCTTGGTATCCAAATGGTGAGGATCTCCTCTGCCAGATGGACAACCTAAGTTCAGTTTCAGCCTGCCTCGTTTTTCTCCCCTCCATCCACAGATCCGTCCGTTTTAATTGCTGTTCTCCTAACATCCACGCTGAAGAAGGCCACGAGTGTGGCTTCTCACCCATCTGAGCCATTCCTTCCAGGTGGCCACAAGTTCACGGTCGCTCTTTCCATCCAGGACGGCACATTTTGTGGAGATCAGACTCCTCATTCCAAGAAATACTCCAAGTATCTAAAACTACTTTAAAATGACTGAAGCAGTCAAGCACAAAACTTATTTTTTTTGTCCCTTAAGGACTTTATCAACGTGCCACTACGGAGAACTAGAGCTCCTCGATGGTCACCACTGGGGACAACCGAGGACACCAAGGAACAGAAGAGAGGGTTTGTTGGGTTTGCTCATCCCTCCTTCCCCCCACCCCACAGCATTAAATACCCCTTTCTCTTTTCTTATTTAAGCATTCAGTGATGGCTCCTCTACAGGGTTTAATCCATCTACTGATGTTCTCACCCACCGTGTGATCACCCATTCTGGAATAATCCCTATTTCCTTCAATATTTCTTGACTCTCTCCTGGGAAATTTATATCTGATTCTGGCATCTGTTCCCCATCCTCTTTTGTGAACACTGAGGCGAGAAATCCATTTATTTTTCAGCAGTGTCTACATCATCTGTCAATAAATTACCCTTTCCATCTCTAAGAGGTCCTAAAATCTACTTTACTGACCTCTTCTTCCTTATGCATTGCAATAATCTTTCACGATTATTTATCCTCACCTCACCTCCAGTCTCTCCCTTCTTTATCTTTGCTTTCGTGTTATTATTTTTTAACACTTCACCTCATTCCACGCATTCTCTGAGCAGTACTCGATGTTTCCCACCTTATATTGATGGTGTGTATTTACACGGCATCGTCTTTGCTTCTTGAAATGGAGACTGATTACGTAGATCACCGCCACTGGGCCAAATTTTATGGACACTTGCAAACTCCTTCACGTAGTAGTTCCTAAAATAAGCTCTTATCTCGTCAGATTTTGTTATCTTTCAGGTGCCTCTTCCCCTGCCGTGGGGGATTTGTAATCTCAGCCACTTGCAAATCCAGGTCTAAACCGGCCTTGGAATAATTCCCTAGGAGGTTTATGGGAATGGGAACATTTAGGGAAGGAAAAATATTGTCCTGGAAGTACTTGGGGAAACAGAAGTTGCTGTCTGTGAGAAGCAGAAGCTGGCATTTTCAATTCCAGGGATATAACACACATGAAAATAGAGAGAGTAGGAAAGATATGAGTGCTTGATCTAAATACCGTAATTAAAATTTATTTAAACAACAGTTTAAAAATGCTTGTAACTAAATTCTTGCTGATCTAACCACACAGCTTCCTCATCCAGGAATCAAAACTGCTTTTTCCAAATAATATCACTTGCAGTGTTTGATAGTTAGCCTGATTTCTGCTTCAGCACACCCAGTCAGCATGTTTGCTCCCCAGAATACCCTCCTTGATCGCTTTCCCTTCTGCACTCTTTTTAGATCTATCGAATGTGCTTCAGACCACAATCACATAGTAAAAGTCTGCAAAGTAACGCAACGGCTTGGGGGACTCTGATTTTAGTTAAAAAGAAATATAATCTAATTAAAGTACTGATGGTTCCTGTTAAATGCATGCTCCATATCTTTTTATTTCACATGGTACAAGGATCAAAGCACGGACCTAGTATACCAGCAGCCTCGTGTAGTGTGAGAACTGGTGCTGTCCTTAATTCCGACCATATGGCAAGATGTATCTATTGGCATGATGCGGCGGAGGATTACTGTACCCTCCTGTCATACCCTTTTTATCATTTTCATCCGAGCTCTTTTATATTTGATTTTCTATATTCTGTGCATCTGACCAAACGTGCAAAACCCAGAGCAGTGCCGGAGAGCGGGGATGGGAATAGAGACACCAGCACACCAACTGGCAGCAGGAGCCGGGAGAGAGGATTAAAAATGCAACCGGGAAAGTAAAAACGACTTTGTCACGAGACAATCCTGTCCTCCTGCAGAAGCCAACGGGATACGTTTCACTCCCGGACGTGCCCTAGGTTACAGACAAAAAGCTTGGAAGAAATCTGCTCCAGAAATACGGCGCTTAGCCCAGGCGGTTGCAGCTTTCTCTGTTTTTTTGGAGGAGAACGCGCCAGGCCCTAAACAAAGGAAGTCGACCCTATTTAGCTAACGCCTTACTCGATTCAACGTCTCTGTACGCTGCGAAGCTCGGGCCTAAGGTAAGAGCAAGGCCCCGAATCATCATTAATTATCCCGCTAACTCCGCATTGTTTTACACATTCTGTGCCTTAACTAGAGAGCAGAACAAAACCATTGTTTTTGCCTGTTTAACGGACCATGACTGGAGCAGCTATGTAAATGACCCAGTAATTCAACAAATTTGTTTTGTTTCACAGATTTTCCCACATGTATGCTTTCCAGCTGTAATGCAAATCTCTTCCACGTCCAGGCCGGCCGCGTCCTCCAGAAGCACGCCTCTACCTTTAAGTGTGTGCTCCCCGATTACGTGACTACCACCAGCCCTGGAAAATATCAAGATTTTAAGTAATTCACAAACCAACGCCAGCTTGTTGTTGTTGCTGATCCCTCCCCTCCTTTAAATGTGCCTATCGATGTTTTTCCTGGTGCTGAAAAACTTCCTAGAAATTGCATTTTTTCCTCTCCGTGAATATTTGAAGGAAGTCACTTATAGGTTTCTTGTAATGCTCAAACAGGTGTGAGCTCAAATTCCCTCTGCCACGAATATCAGCTCAGCTGGAGAAGAGCAGCAAATGCTGATTTGAAAGCCAAACTAAGTTCATCTATAAAAAGGGCAGAAGCTCATTAACCATTTCGGGGGCCTTACAGATGTTCCCTTCAAATCCAGTTCCGTTCCCGAGACAGGGCTGGGCTGCCAGCACGGGGACTCCCCTCTCTATTTAATAACTTCAGCCAGCATTTTGCCAACTTCAACCCGTTGCAATTCGCACCCCGAAGCCCGATCAAGCACGTTTGCAGCTCAACACCCCATTTTCACACAGCTTTAGCCCGTGCCACAATATGCAGAACACAACCGTCGCCCCAAATAACTTATTAAAAAGGCTCGGGCTTGTTTAAGAACAAAACGCAACGGAATGTAAACTGCGCTGAAACTATGTAGGACAAAATAATATTTCAATTCTTCGCTCAGTATGCAGACATTAATTGCCACAGTCTACGGTTTCTATTTATACATCTGCTGCTCGCGCCCCAAATAAATGGAGATGTCCTTGCAATTTCTTTTTCTTTGGGACTGTACGAGAGGCTTGGAGCTGAGAGCCCTGCAAAGTGGCACGCTGCAAAATGCATTACCTCGTGCTTAGGAACCACGATGTACTTCCATCTTCATCTACAAAATGCTTTTCAGCACAGATCTTTACTGATAATTTTGCTTGTATATAACTGAAACATGGCAGGAGCAGCAGGTATACTGCATGACAAGAGGCATGTGAGCCCCTGCCTTCCACAAAGCATTTTTAAGGCCTCTTTCAAGGCCCCCGTGGACAGAAAATGGTGTGATTTCCATTGTGGTTACCTTCCAAAGCCCAAATGCTACATCCAAGCTCCTCAGGTCTCAGCCTTGACAGCCCGCATAGCTAAAACTCGGACTTTTGGTCCTCAGAGATGCATTTAGAGTGCCCCACTTGAAAAACACTCAAGGGGGTGCAGTTATTTCTCAGATGAGCTTTGTTTCTGAATTTCAGAGGTGTTGAGAAACACTGATTGGTGAAGTCACTCTAGATTTGGCCAAAAAAATTCAACACTGCTCTTTCTGAATTTGGGTGCTATTTGAAAGCTATCTCAGACCTTCCAGTCGCCTCGGCTGGACGGCCTCCTGCACTCCCAAGGAGCAGAAGTGAGGTTGGTGAGCACGTATATCCATGCGACATTCAACGGGGTGGGTGGAAGGAGAGTTAAGTGAGTCTAGAGGTAAATAAAACTGCCCAAAAAATGAGATGCCAGAGGCAGATTATGAAGCACGTGACAGATCAGCCCAATAGCTCAAAGGTGGCGACTGGAGCCAGGGTTTCAGACCTTTTCCCACCTCTCTTGCGAGCACAAGCAAGGACACCGCAGTCCTAGGTGGTGGGACCGGTCTTCTCCAGGTCATAGCTGCTATGGATAAATATAGCAGAGCTGCTGGCATTCCTGGCATGTTTTCCATCCTCAAACACCGGACCACGTCAAAGGTCTCCTTGCAGCCCAGCCACATCACGCCTCAGCTTCCTTGGGGGATTTGACACTCGTCACACTTAAGCCTATGCCCTCCGCAGCAGATTGGGGTTATTGGGGTTAGGCTCCAGTGCACCCAGCTGGGCACGCGTGGGCTCACACCACTCCCCACAGCTCCCACGCAGAAGGGGAAGCCCCTTCCTCACCCCGTGTGCGATTCCTCCTAAAGCTGCCGGTGTGGTGTTGTGCCAGCTGCACCAAAACACAATATTTTAAGTGAAAACTGGAGCCCGGGATTTCCAGTTCTTTGGTTTCTGAAGGCCTTTCAAGCTGCTAGATTCAGTTTTTCTGTTGTTGAAAAACATCTTACTTGATGGTAAAACTAGCCAGAGAGTGACAGATATTTCTGGACGAGATGCTGCTTGTGAGTCCTGAAAATCCACCTTTGACTGCTATCCAAAAAGCAATGTTATGTGGTTCTGTCTGTCTGTCACATGGAATTTATTTTTTGCAATTATCATAGTCGTATGTATTAATTTCTATCCACTGTAAGTTGTCTGATGCCTTTAATAAAGACCCTCTTTGTAATACTAAGAAATTACACTGCATTGAAAAAGCAATAATACAATACCAAAAAAAAAAAAAGCAATAGCAATACAAAAAAATACAATAAGAAAAAAAAAATCAGACAACACTATGGTAAATAAGTGGCTGTTGAATGTGTGTTCTCATAATATGGATGACCAGAAAGAAGCAGCACAACCACGAGAATCAAAACCTTCTGCATTTCTGAATTATTACTAGACAGTTTTTGACGTTTCCCTCGTGGTTCTTCACGTACCTTAAGTTCTCCAGCTGCAAAGGGGGGACCCAAAGCCACCTGACATAACAGAGGCGGTGTGAAAAAGAATTAATGTTCATGACATGCCAGGCGCTAACTGAGAAAATCAAAAATCTGCCAGGATGAAATGTAATCTCATTTTAGGAAATGTTGAAATCATTTCTGCAGAAGGTTAAAAAAATAATAATCAGGCTGAGTCAGATACACAGCATGGAAAATTTCATCCCAAATGTTTATAGTTTAGCAATTGAAAGCAAGGCCTTATAATGCTGTGTTGGGTAAACTTAACTAATCTGCAAAAATTCCAGTTCTACTTATAATAACAGTAACAGAATCAAAGCTGTCCGGATTAAAAGCAAATACCACAGCAATATTCATATGGAGACAAGTGCTATCATAGCATTAAAAATAATATTAAAATTTGGCATATACACAGAGTATCCAATGAACTCAGGATGTTTTCCAGACAGTAATTTATCAAATCGCACAATATCCCTGCAAAATATACACTGCGCATTCTTCAGACAGATAAATAGGAAGGCTCCTTCGAGTACAAAGACATTCGGCAACTCGCTAAGCAGCAGCCAGGCAGCGGAGCCAAGCTGCTGGGAACACCAGCTGGGAGCAAGCACCACTCCCAGCACCAAGCAGCCCAGCTGCACCTCCTGGCATGGTCAGGGCTCGGTCACTTAACCGCGAGAAAACACCACCTTCTCAGAAATAACAATGCAGAGAGGAAAAAAATCCGACTCGGAGGTTTTTTAAAAGGAGGGAAGAATCCATAGGTGAAAATATTTGTTTTGTGATACAACCGCCTCTGGAAAATCCAAGTGCCAGCCCTCCAAAAAGCATGGCAAGCAAGCGATTGTGTAACAGCACAACCCCACACCGCGCAGGATCAATTCGAAGTAGACGATTAGGAGGGAAAAAAGTTGAAATTCTTTATTTTGCATTTAGCAATAGAGATTTGTCTTCACATACCAGATCACTGACCAACTCCTATAAAAATTGAGAGGTACATTCAGTGAGCTTATGTCCCTTCAGAGTCTCACAACAGTATCAGAAGTAAAATATCCACCTTCTAGCACTGCAGGCAGTGAGTAGGGTGGGACCTTTTTCAGTAAGGTATCAAAGTCACTGCTTTGAACACTAGAAATATTACAGGTGGAGGGGAGAAGCACACAAACCGTCCATGCCGCCAAATAAAACATTTTTGCTCTTTTCTATTTTCATGTCTATTACTTCCATATTTTCTATTTCCATTATCTCTTTTCAGAAGTACTATACCTAACACTTAATCAAGTCAGGGACAATGTTTTCGTGGAGTGTTCCCCATGCCCTTGGTCACCGCAGCTGAGAGCACCCACAGCACGTCCCAGCACACCGGGCTGCGGCAGCTCCGAGTGGCACAAACCTAAATACTCCTGGTAGGCAAACCAAGGAGAGGAACTGAATTACAACAACCCAGCAGCTGTCACAGTACGACCACAGTAACCAAATCAAAATATCAACCACCAGCCCAGATGAGACTCGAAGGTCACCACGCAAGCCAGAAGCTTTCTTCAACAGCACCCAAAACCTCAGCGTAATCCTTGCAGTGAAATGCTACTTTAAGCTACAAGGGGGTTAGAAACAAGTTACTGTACATTGGTAAACGATATTGATACAATGTACTAGCAAAACATCCAAAGTAGCAAGAGAGAAAGTGCTCACCAAGGACACAGGTGGAAATGGAGAGGCAACAAGAACCAACGCCATGCCCGCTGCAGCTATCAGCCCGCGCATGTTTCATTTCTGGGCCAAGCGAGTACTCTTTGGTTACTCTTAAAACAAAACCAAAATACCCAGTAGAGTACCTGGACTTCGGAAATGCACAGAAGAAGCTGTGTTTGAAAACACACAGGCAGTAGTTTGAGGAGGGGTTTGAGAAACTGTGAGCAACGCAAGGAGCTCTGCAGCTTCACCTGCTCCTCACCACGCAGCCGGCCCTGAAGCCTGAGGCACAGGCTGCCTGCTAGATGCCAGCCACAGCAAAATGTGTGTTAAAAATAAGCATCTGGAGAATAAAACACAACGTAAGCCCTCATTTAAGCACACCCTCTCCCTGCAGAGGTTTGTGGTTCACAGATTTTAAGGAATGAACACGGTGAGTGTGACAGGGAGGTGCTCATCTGGCCCAGCTCTGAGGGAAAGCAGGGCCTGGCCGCCTGCAGCCCCGTCCCATTCCCACCTGGGACTTTTGGGGTCTTTTCCATCCATAAAGACAGCACCAGACCCATTCAGACCACTGTCTGGGACACAAGCAGGGGGTCAGCAAATGAAAAGCTGCAAAGATTCAGGGGATGTCGGTGTTAACAGCAACGAGCTGCTCTAAAACCGGCACGAGAGCAGAAGCAGCAGCACATGAGATCGAACTGCCATTTGTGGTTCTTTTCTGTGAAACATATTAACCATATAGCTATCTAGCCTGTTTCTGATTTAAGCATTACTAATAATTTCTTACTCGTAAAGACAAGACATTTAATCAATGTACCAATTATGCTATTTAAGAGCAATAAAACCAGAGGTGACAAGGCCTCGCTGCTGCCACACCCCTCACGTTAGGAGCAGCTTCGTTCGAGTCAGGAGCATGCACCAGTACGAAACTGGTTCAAAATGGATGATAATCAGGCTCTATTAGTTGCCAAGAGCAATAACAGCATGAAAAGAAAGTTACTGCCTGCTTGTGGAGGTGCACGTCATGCTATACCAGCAGTTATGGGGACCTCTCCTTCAGAGGGTTCAAAGTCCTGGGGTCAGGGCACCTCCGTTAAACAGCAACATGCACTATTCATCACAGCAGTATTTATAATACTCCCCAAATCACAGATTCAGGTGATCAGCATGGATTTACAAGTGTCATCCAGCCCAGCAGAGGTACTCATAGCCCCATCTCCAGTCCCACACCACACAAAATGAAGATCCTGGCCAAGGATGCCCAGCAGAATTTCCACTGGAGGGAAATGTCCACATCACACCATCCCTACCTCCTCCAGATAAATGCCCCACATCGAGAAACACACCGACACCACGGCACAAAGGGGCATGGGCCCTGCCACCTCTGCTGCCTGACAAAACGGATTAAGAAGAGTCCACCCCAATTACCAGACAATTATGTTGAACTGGGCTGCAGGAGGCAGCTGATGGCCCCAGCAGCACACACACACACAATAACACAGGCTTGCACATGTAACAACTTGAAAATTCCAAGTTGTATAAGCAGACAAAAGTTTCAGGGTGCTTCAGAAACACGAAATTGTAGGACACCTGCCATGCTCCTAGCCCCTACCAAGGGCAGGAGAAGACATCTGGAGCACAGAGCCCACAGCTGGGCTAGCAGTGGTTGTGCAAACCTCTCCGCTGGGGACAACTGGGACTTGAACAACACCGAAATGGGGGATCCAAAATTTCTAAGAGTCCTACATGGCTTAATTCACTGTGTGCCTCTGAACACGCTTCTAGAAAACAAATGTCTTAAACCAAGCGAAACCAGTATTTTCAGTAAGATTGGCAAAAACAATCAGACAGGAATGAGATTTTTCTGTAACCTAAGGGCAGGCAGAAGCAAGAGACACTTTTAAGTTCTTCAGATTCAAATTAAAGGTTAAACTTGAAAGCATCCCACAGCCCAGTGGGTTTCACAGAAGTGTGTGGCTATTTGTGAAGTGTCTCTGTGCACTACCTAAGCCCCATGGCGTGAGTTAAGAAGGGAGTGTTGAAATTTCCATGCTTTTTTTGGCTTATATTAGACCCTTTAAAACTGTTGTAACCATGTTTTGTACGTGAATACATACAAATGACTACAAGCTCCAACATTGTCCCATATGTTAAACAACTCACAAATATTTCCCAATATTAAAAGACAAGGCATATTTTAGGGACATATATTAGAGCTGAAGAATGATATATCACAGTTACAGCTCCATGTTTTTTTTGGCTTGCATTCAACCCTTTAAAGCAAAGCATTTGGTTAGTTCATTGACAACTGCAGAAGAAGGGTGTGATCTTGGCCAAGCGCAAACATTACTAATATTTTTACATCATATATTTACTTTAACCAAACTCATTTATCAACCGTAATTAAAGAAAGTAGCTATCATTCACTGACAAATAATTACAGCCTCGCTTCATACTGCTGCGGTGCTTGCTGCTAAAGCTAAATGGTTATTCAGGGGTGTCAAAACTTCCTATCATGGGGCGTGGGGCAGAAGGAGGGTCCCTGCCAAACGCCTCGGGCAGATCTCGCTGCTGTGAGCCGAACATGCTGCAGCCACCTTCATCTGCAACCCGGGAGCCTGCAGCTCGCAGGTCCCAGCAGGCAGCGACCCATCACGCTCCAAAACAAACAAGGGTTTCGGTGTCCCTCAGCAGCTATCTGTCTGTTCCCTTCTGTGAACATAGACTTCTAAAGCTTTCAGAAAGCCTTTCCTACTCTTCAAGTCCTGCTCAGGGCACATCCTTATTTTCTCTGCCAACCGGTCACATCTTAGAAAGGAAAGGCTGTGCCTTAGGACGCATAGATTTACCTCCTTCAGCAAATAGTTACCACATCAGAAGTCATACCCCCCCCTTACCAGAGGAAAACAGCCTGTTCAGTAAATGCAACTCATGTACGTTTTGTAATCATATGGAAGCTTTAAAAAAAAGCATGTTCCCACCCTTATACCGAGTGCAATCGCCCCAAGAATGAGGATAAGGATTTTATACCCTCAGAATTTTATTTCTCGTTCATTAATTCCACTTCCAAAAACACAGTTAAGTTAGGAAATCGTTTCTTACTTTGTATTCTGGAATTGACAAAAGGAGGAGAGAGATTGTCGTGTGACCCGAGGTCTCTGCTCGCCATATGATCGTAGTGAGTCCCATCTCCATAGTTCTGTTAACAAAGTGGGGAAAAACAATTTTACACATTTTTACAGCATTTTTCAAAACCTACAGGCCCATATTCCCCTTCTAAGTCTTAAGTCATCTATAAGAAATATTAGTCCTTTTATTGTTTTCCTCTATTGATTCCGCTGGAAGTGATGCGTTCCAGAGCGTATTTAAAGCTGTTTCAAATTTTTATTTTGTTAGCAATTGACTTTGGTTTGCTCTGTGGGTAATCCTGAATGGGGGACTGAGATGAGGTTCCTGGAGCTTTCTGCTGTGTAATGCAGCAAAAGGCCCTCTTAGCATGAAAATCTTCTTACCCATAACATAAAAAAAAAAAAGGAAGAAGTATTTCTTTTAATGTTTTGCTTTTAAAATTTATTTCTATGTAGAAGTTTGCTCTCTGAATCACTTCGCTGCTATATGTGTGCAAGTGCCTATAAAACGAATTTCCAAGACTGTTACACAGTGGGTGTGGAGGATAACTTTATACTGAAAAATAACCCTCCGTGGTGCTAGTGCTTGTGCACACACTTCTCTAAGTGACCTGTGAGTGCCTGCTGCCCCTCCTGTGCTGGCCTGTGAGTATTTTTGGGGTGATCAGCAGCATCACAGTACCCACAGAGGAATGAATTTATCAAACCTTGGCAGGATCAGGCCCTAACTTTCAAAAACAGCCTGAGAGTAACCTTCCCCTCTCAGTCAGCAGATTAGCCAAATCTTAAAATTAACTGCAAATATTGGCCGCGCAGGGAGTTGTGTAATGTTTTGTTTCTTTGCTTCGGAAGAGCGCACAAGAAACTCATTCTCCCAGCGTGGAAACACCAGCATCACTTCACAAAAAGGGAAACAGAGAGAGGTCAGGCTGTTTGGGGTGTAACTCTGCAAGTTAATGCACAGCTTTGATTGAAAGTCCAGAATTCTCCCCAGGCTCGTGCTCTTTTCTTTCTATCGCAAAACTTAATTGTGCGCTCACATTCAAGTTTTTGCATGCATAAATAATTGTGTGTGCAAATTTAGAATTTACTTTTCAAAACATTTTTCCCCGGGAAGCAATACAAGTGTCAAGCGAAAAAAAAGGGGATAAAAATAAAAGTGACAGACGCGAGCGGTAATGACGTAATGGATGCTAAGCGGGAGGGAAGAAAAGGTGTCGGGCTTCCAGCCCTCGGTGGCAGGGCCAGGGTCCCCGCCGGGCAGCACCTGGGGACCCCCTCTGAATGTGGGCACCTACCAAAAACCCACCCCGAGGGGAAAGACAGGCCCAAGGACGAGCAGCAAAAGCACTCGGGGGCACCAAGCAGCAGCCTGCGCTGCTCACCAGCCTGGCTCCTTCACGTTAATTAGAAAACAATTAAAAAGCAATTTAAACAAACTGGCTGAATAAGGGCGTAGAGTGAGAGCTCAGCCACTTTTTGCCCAGCCTAAGAGTACTTCATGCCTTTGCAGGATGTAAACAGAAATAACGATCACGACGCTGGAGCACCGGGCGTGCAGGGGGGCTCTGCACGGAGCAGCGCTCGGCCCCGCTGCAGCCCGAGATGGCTGAAGGGTCTGCACGGCTAAAGGGTCTCTAAAAGGGTCTGGGAGCTGGTGCTGTGAACACCAGCCTGCCCTCGGGGTCCCTTCCCCATCTCCTCGAGAAGCTGCGCTGCCTCGGCCCTCTTTGGGGGCATCAGCACCAGCCACCCCAAAAAAAAAACCTCACTACAAAATGTTCAACACCAGCATTCGCTGCTCCATGGCCAGGTGGCTGCTACCACACCAGGCAAAATGATTAATTAATCTTCTCACTACCTGTTAGCAGCAGCAGAGCAGGTGCCAAATTCAATCACAGGATCAGGTTTGAATGCTTTTTTTTTTAAAAAAAAAAGAAAAAAAGGCAATTTTAAAGGGAACACAAGACCGCTGCCAACTTTGCATGCCCATTTCTCTGCACAATCAGGTGTAAAACTCGTATTTAAGATTGCAAATTTACATATGCAGGATGTCTGGTTTGGGGAAAAAGATTAGATATACTTACCCTGGATGGACTAGGATGTCCTGTATTCCCCCAGGACCCTGAGCTAGTTCTGTCTTCTACATCTAGGGACAAAAAAGTTCTTTAGGCTTTATTGCAATAATTCTTTCCTTTTGTATAGGCACTTTTAAATTAATGTTTCAAATTAATCTCCTGTTGCCTTTAATTAAGAATCAGGCACAGGGCTACTACGATGGTAGTGGCTTCTGACCCACTGCTTAAATTAACTCATTTAAATTCACAGCAGAAATGAACCGGACCCTCAGGAACATGAGGTTTGAGCATAAAATTACTCCAGTGGCTCAGCGCTCCTCGCCGCTGAGGAGCGGCTGCACTCGACCACTTCGAGTCCTGCCAGAGCCTCCAGCACAAAACCAGGTATGGTCAAAGAGTAAAAAACCAAAATATGAGAAAACAGAGCAACTGGGAAGTTCAAGTAAAGACGTATTTAGGGTGTTAACTCTCACCGCCCTGGCGAGGCTACCATTTTAGAAAAACGTTTTGGCACAGAAAAGCACATTCCTAAAGCTCAGCACATAGCAGGTAGCTCTGGTTTTGCCTTCCCTGTTTAATACAAAATTCATTGCAATCGTTAGGAGACACACAGCGTTTCAGACAGTCTGACAAAAATCACATCAAACATTTTGCATAAGGTGCTCTCCACATTTCATAATCCCCAGTATTTCTTCTGATGGTGGTATTTCCATTCCACTTTCCCCGGGTTTTTCCCAGTAAAAAATGAGATATTGTCAATGAAACCAATTTACTAGTATTAAACCTTCCTTGTGATGCTTCAAGGCTCCACATTTGTGGGAACAATGAAAAAAAAGACATAGGACCTTCTTCACGAGACACCTCAGCTGCTGGGGCCATGTTCCATGGGTGCCCAACACAAGGCCGCGCACCTCAAGGCCGGAGGTCACCCCATGGCCCAGGAGAAGTCACTGACATCCACCTCCTGCAAGCCTGGCACCCTCTGCCCAGGAGATGTACGCTTACACAACCACAGCCATCACAAAACCTCTACCAAAGCAAGTTGGGAGCCTCAAGAGACTTTCCTCTGGCCTAAAAATTGGATGGGTAGACGTACACCGGCAACCTCAGTACACGTTTCAGGGAAGCCTGCGAGTAATTCCACCAAAACCCCAGTTCACACCGGTGTGAATTCAGCTGAGATCACTCACACTCAACACAAACACATCCTTGAGTACCTTGATGGACCATATTGCTTTGTTTTTTTACATACTGTGTGCTAAATATCAAGGGATGTGCCTGGCGTCGATCTATAGCGTTATTGCACGTTTCAGTGCTATTTTCTAACTTACTCCTGTGTGCCCACCAGCACCCTAATGAAATAACAACCTTGCTTGCCTTTTGCCACGCACAAACAGTAGCTTTAATCTAATTGGAAAAAGATGCGTTTGTTTTTTTTTTTTGCTGGTTGGAGAAACTCTGAGTGCTCCCTAAGACTACAAACACAAGAGCTACCTCCCCACCTGGTATTGCTTCAGCCACTCCTGGAGGAGTAGTGGGAACCTGAGTCGCCTGAGACACAGCTATGGTCATTAGCACTTCGAAATACAGGTGCTGTGACCAAATCTGGTTGGTTTCCAACATAAAAAAAAAAAAAAAAAAGTGTATAGTTTAATACTTTCCCTCAATTACAATTCCTATTATCTCAATAACAGATGAACGTGTTAATAGCACAAGACACTCTTAGGTAAATATTTAATTAAGCTCCAGAAAAAGAAAGAAAATGTGTATCATTTACCTGACAGATCAGATCAACCATTCTATTAGGTTAATTAGGCATATTTTTAAAAATCATTTGTGTTATGTAACAGGCAATTAACTCTGTAGAGCCCTGATCCATCGCCTGTTAAAAATCAATGGATATTATCCCATTGACTTTGATGGGCATCGCACCACCCTGGAGCACAGCTTCCAAAATCCATATTAAATCCATTAGAAAAATTAGCAAGAGAGACGCACACGCAGAGATGCTGACATCGTGCACATCCCTCAATATTTCCTACACCTCTGCTTTGTATTTCATGTACCTCAACACGTGTGCCAGGAGCAGTGCCGAGCCGCTAAGGCCCCTTACACTGGTTTATGGTCAGGGCTAGGAACAAGATCTGAGTGCTTTAGCAGGCTTTTTGGGCTGCCATACTGTACTTTTTATTTATATTTTAAGAATACAGATGCCGTGGTCTTGGGGCACGGCAATGAGTCACCTAAGCAAACACCTGAGAACTGCGTTTTGGGATCTTTTTGCACCGAGTGGCCCTAAGAACAGGCAAGAGGGGGATCACACGCAGCCCCAGGCACCCTTCCCAAGAAGGGAAAGGTTTTTTATGGGCTTACAGTCAAACAGATGGTTTTGGGGAGAGGTGAACCCTGCCCACTTGTCCTTTCTGGCACCCTTTGCTGTGTTATCCCCAATTCCTCCCTTGAGCCAAGGTGCCAATGGCCAGAGGGCACCATCAGATCCTTAAAATGACCCGGGAAGAACACATACCTCAGGGCTGGGTTGCTCTTTATCATTTGCTTTGCTTTAATTTGAGTCCATACAAAGCTCAAGTTCGCCCACCGAAGTTAAAAGTTCTGGACTCTGATCAGAAAATGACAAGCAATGGCTCTTGTGCCTTATCTTCAGGGGTCGTGTCTTAGCTTTCGACCAATTTTCTTTGTATTTAGACTTAAATGTGCAAACTACACTATATTACTCTGCAAAACATCAATGAGAAGGCTTAATTAAGTAACACTGACAGATAAATCCATTTCTTTCGCAGTAATCAAATCAAAGCAGGTTGACATAACACAGGAACTTAATACAGTTATTCCCTTGTAATTGGAAAAAGGCCCTTTACTTCTCATTAAAGCAATCTTCTGGGTATTGGCATAATAAGAAGGCTCAGGGCTTTAATACTGCCCTATAAAAGCCCCAAGATACAGACCCCTTAAGCAAACATGCCAGATTATCTAATTCCTTGATCACAGTGGAACATGTAGTTATTGTTTTAAACTACTAATTCTTTATCTCGGCTACAGTCAAAAAAGAAGGAACTTGGTCTCAAACACATCATGGAGCCCTATAAAAACCTAAGCCGGAGCTGAAGAATAAGATGTATTAAGATTTTTTATTTTTTAAAAAAAAAGAACACTAGCTCTTTAGCTGGGAAATCAGGAGCTTACTAGGATGAAAACTAGTGTTAGAAATTGAAAAAAAAATAAAATAATTCTACTCTATTTGTAGATTTGCCCAGAAATATTCTTTTTCCTGCATTTTCAAGTGGAATTCCCATTTACCTGTGTGATACACCCAGAGCTCTCAGCCCTTCCTTCTGCCTGTGGCCACAAAGGGGTTATACAGTGGGGTAAAACACAGGAGCACTCAATAAATAGATGGACATCTGCACCTTGCCTCTCTATCTCAGTTAAAAATATTCTTTCAGCATGATCCAGCGAGCTACCGACAGGCCAACCCAGCTAACTTCTGTCCCCCTCTAAACGGAGCTCAAACCAACAGCACTTCTCCCTCCGACGAGAAGAAAAAGCCCCAGTAATTGCTACCTAGTTAATCTAGCCTGGATTGCTAATAATTTAGCACGGCAGATCTTACAAATCTTTTTGCAGTCCCCTAAACCTAACGCTGGGAATTTATTAAGTACCCCGTGAGGACTGCCACTTAGGTAATTAGGACACCGAAGCCCTAATGCCACCAAAGTCAACGCAGAAATCTCCAGTGACTTCTTCTCAGCGCTTGGGTTTATCCCACAGTGCACGAACTTGGACACATATGTAATTTTCTCCAGAATCTGGCTCGTGTAAATTAACCTCACTTAATCAGAAGCACGAGGCAACGCGACGTTACCAAAAGCAAATCCTCACAACCTGGGAAAGCAAATCCTGCGGATCCTAAAAGAGATGCTGAGGCTGGCTGGATTCAAGCCCTGCCACCTCTCTCGATGATCCTGAAGCACGAAGCAAGGCTTCTAGACCTTGGCTGTAACACCCAGTTCCTTCAACTTTTTTTTTGGTAAACATTTCATTCCCTTAAGAGCTTCCTAAAGGGAGGCGTGAGGCTTAGAAATTAATATATGCATATATTTTTCTGGAAATCCACCCTACTCTCAAAAAACCCTCCTCTTTGCAGGTATAAGCCAACATACTTGGGAAATCATCCAACACTATAGCAATAACGCAGGACAATAAATTAGATGACTCTGGAAAATAATTTCATTTGAGCCTCCCACCACTTCCAATAATGATTTCGAGCACGTACATGAAATCCTAAAATCACAAGCTAGAAAATGATATTCTCACGCTCTACCCCAGTAAACGGCAACACTGATATCAGAATGGCTTGGGTAGGAAGGGACCTTAAAGATCATCTAAGATCACCTCTTCCCACCCTTCTCATGCTGTCATCCCTACTTCTGCCCACAAATTAAGTAACCTGATTACTATGCTCATGCAAGTAAATAGAGAGGCACCCATTACATACATTTATTTTTATTTTTTTTTAAGAAATGCTCAAATAAAGAGAGCCGAAAGGGCAAATTCAGTTTGTTTTCATTGGCTGAACCTCCTTGCTTTGAAAGGACCCGGGTGAATTTTGGCTTCTGTGGGAGTTCCATTTGATTTGTATTTGATTTCAGTTAAGTCTGAAATTTCATCTTTAGTATTTTTGTTCGCCGAATCCAGAATAAATAATATTGCATGTTTAAACAGCAATATCCAGAGAAGCAGCACAATCGAAATCATGACTTTTAGAGAACGTGGTAATACAGTAGCTGCATGAGCAGCCTGTACTCAGAAGCATGCCCGTGAAAAATCTGGCCTTTACCCATCAGTTTCAGAGCAAGAAATACAGAATTGTTTCTTTAACTTTTCTTTAACTTAGTGCTAGGGCCATGTATTCTTTGAAAGGGGCTGAATAAACGACAGAGCAAGCCAAAGATAATTCCTGAAGACCGATAATTTCGTGCAAGTGCAAAATAATATTGATATAGTTACTTGTGTTAGTAGCTCAGAAATAGAACTGTGTTAGAAATCCAAAAATCCTGTAACAAATTTGGAAAATATTTTAACACTCAAGAGCACAAAAATGCTTGAAATGACATTTTATCCTTTGTGACCAACTAGAACACGCGTTTCACAGATGCTAAGTGCCATGCTCTTGAATTTACCTATGCAGCAAATGGGATCAGTTATGGACGACTAGAGCAAAAGGGAAGTCTCCCAAGAAGTTGTTGGTGAACGCAAATTACTTAATATGATTTCCCAAAGCCAAAAGGCAACATACTGTACTCAGAATTAATACATTTGCTTAACCTCCCTTAAAATGGCGTAATGTGTTTGCGCTGGGGGAAGGTGCCAAGGAAAAGGGTGTTAAAAAAGCAGTGCTCGTCCTGCATGTGAGGAGTGGGTGTCTTCCCAGACGCCGTGCTTGGGTCGAGGGTTGCTGGCTCAGACCGTTGTTTCATTTGTAGCATCATAAAATCAGAGTAACATGTTATATGCTCTGACCTCCCCAAAAGACAGAGGGCAAAGATGACACCAGAAGGATTGCAATGGAAAGTCTGGCAGTGAAGATGCTACAAAAAATGGCACAAAAACACACAAAAAAGGTACCCAAGGCAGCTAAGAGGAGCAGGAGTGACAGTTCAGGAATAGGTAGCCCATGTTTACTGGGGAAAGTACATTCAAAAATATGAAAATCCCTCCCTAGACGGGCTTTTGTGGTGCTGGTTTTGGAGTGACAGAACAGAAGAATGATAAAAGCAGGTTGGGTGAATGGTATGAGCTGATCTCTGAGGGCTTCAGCACTAACGTCCTTGAGGAAAGGAGTTTGGATAAAGGAGAAACAGGAAGGGTATGGACTACAAACAAAACAACCACCTTTTTCATCATTATAATTTTACCATAGACAATCAAATATACAGTTTATTTGCTAAAAAGAATATACATAAAGTAATAATTATGCCCATACGTTGAGTGTGTATGGCAAGTGGTCTATTTGCAAAATACACACTTCTGAAGCCAGCCAGTACAACCTGACCTGTATCAGAAACCCCTTTTATATGCTAACCCCGAGTATTTCCCCTGAAGAGCCTGCCAACTGGGTTGATTTGCTAACATGAGCTAAAATACACAGAACAGTGAAGGAAGAGACAAATATCTTAAAATTCCACTTTTATCTTCAAGGAAAAAAATAGCGTATTAACCCAAAGTAATTTTATAAGGGATTTAGCAGTCAAAATATCTTCAAACTAGAAGGAAGAGGACCGCGATCTCTACACAAGAGAGATTTGTGTACGCACCACAGTAATGTTTGATTAGCATTTCCCATTGTATGAATTACAGTTGTGTCAAAAATGAGAAGGGTGGGAAAAATCCGAGACTCTAATTATGATTACCATCCGCAGACAAGTATGATAAACAGATACCTCGGGATCGCTATTACCCCTTTGTGCTCTGAAGCACCTTACAAACAGCGTGTCAGATACTGCTAATACAAATTAAGTTAAACAAACCCATCTTGTGGATTGAGACCTTTTCTGCTAAGCGTTTGATTTTCCAAAAGACTGTTTTTTGCTTTTTTTTTTTTTTTTTCCTCGGAGCATTATGGCTGAAGAACTCAATAACAAATGAGCCGAGCGGAAAATGACAAAGTACAGAAGGAGGATTAAAGGCCAGCAGATGAAGGGAAGAATAAAAGTTGGTCACCTGGACATTTCGTATGCTAAAGGACTGGCAAGTTGAAAATGCAGATCCATTGATGCAAGGCTTTTTGAAGATTCTGAGCTAAATATCATCAGGACGTGATAAATAAATAGACGGGGGGGGGGGGATCTGGAAGAAGGGCTGCATGAATCTGGAAGGTGACTGGAGAAGTCAAGGACTGACTTCAGCGAGAGAAAGGAGTCAGGAGATGGAGGCACGAACAAAAGCACAGACTGCAGGGCCCTGGAAGCCGGGGAAGAAAACTTCACTCCGACACGGGAAGCAGCAGAGGATGTTGACAGACTGCGGCACAGGATGGGGGAAGTTGCACAAAGCTCAGGCAACAGCTCGGTGAGGGAAGAGGAGAGCACAAACAGCAACGCCGTGCACCTCCAGCATCAAGTTGCGTATAATTAGCCTTTCCGTGAGAGCAACGTAAAGAAAGCACAGGCTCAAAATGGGAAAAACTCTACGACTTATTTGATAAACAATTTACTATTGGTTTGCTCAAGGGATTAGATACAAAGCTTTAGGTTTTTTTTGTTTTGTTTTTTTTTTCTTCCAAGGAAATAGGACCAGCTGCCAAATATATACAATACACTTCAATAGCTTCTGTTAAAGCCACAAATAATTGGAAAATTCATTCGAATCAGATGGTCATTTTACTTTACGCCTGGATTTTCACAGTCTATACAAATACCCGCGGACAGTCTGAGGCACCACTTGACAGCACTTGCTATAAAACATCAACAGGGTAAACAACCTAAACTGTTCTCCATCTTAATATTCATCACAAAGGACTGCATTATCCCGCCTTCGGATGAGGTCATAAAACCTCACATTGTGTTTTCCACAGTTACATAAGCTATTTTCTAACACACATACGACAGCCTTTCTGCCTGTAAGGACAGCCGACTTTCACGTATCCATGCCATTTGCATAACTCCGGCATTTAATCAGCTCCTATCAGATCTGATGAAACTGTAAGCAGACAGTACAATAAAGTTTAAGGTACTGGGTTGCCAAGTGTTGTAACGCCCTTTGCAGCTCATCAGGATACTCTAGGTTTGATGTTGTCCTGGTTTTGGATCGATTTAGGGTTGAGAGTGCTGTGCTGGACACAGGGTCCAAAGCAAAATGTTTGATTGATTTTAACCCGAGAGGACACATTAGTAGGAAAGCATCCATTTCTTAGGACTCTTTCAGTTATAGAGTTCATAAAACAGTGTTTAATTTGTATGTTTGTATATAATCTATACTAAAGTACTTAATTTTACCTGAACCCCATACATGCATTCTACGCTGCATCCTAGAAATATTTAGGGGCAGATTACTTCCACTCTCCTTGTGTTCCCAGATTATGAAGGTCTCGGTATGAAGCAACGGGGCATTTGACTTCCAAACTAGCAGTCGAAGCCAAGAGGTGGTGGCAGACATTTGATTAAAATCCTGATTATGGCTTAGTGGAGGACTGGTTAGCGTTCGCTCAGAGGTTGGACTCGGAGATCTTGGAGGGCTCTTCCAACCTAGATGATTCTGGGAGCTCTGCGTTGAGTTTAAATCGACGTTTTTGTTTTGTGCATTCGTGCAGCCTATGGAAGCATGGGCTTTCCATGGAAAATCCGCATGCAGCTCCAACATCCTGACGTTCTGTGAGACAGCCGTGTGCTAACATGCTGTAAACAAAGCACATGGGCTTGTGGAAGAGAAGAATCACAGAAACGCGGCTTCGCTGCCCAAGCCAAATGAATGATTTCATGTTTAGCCACGTAAGATGAGCTCTTTCAAGAACCCAAGCTTCAAGGAGTGTCATTAGCCTGATACACAGATGACATTTCTAAGAAGTGATGCACGCTTGGACAGTAACACTCCGAGTTGTTATATGAAGAAGCTGGCACTCCGTATCCGAAGTTTTTCCAGCAGAGCAGTAATACCATGATGCACATTTTACTGTGCCATGAAACATTAGGTAAATTTGTGCTTTAGTCATGAAAACTAGACAATTCCTGAGGTTTACACCTTTAGGATTTATTACCCACAGAAGGACCCCAAAGCCTCTTGATAGAGCAAAGACAGGCACGGAGGACACGCGAGCAGTGACAGCTCCAAACGTTGGATTTAATTTAGCTCCTAATTAACAAAAATACATGAAGAGTTGGATTCACAAGGAGCACCCCTTTCCCAAATTGGGAAAATAAGCTGAATAATTGTAAGGAACAGCATCTAATAATTCACTGATCGGTTCCACTGTGTTGGGAACCTCGTTAAGCATGGGCAGTGCCGCTGCCATACATCGCACCCTCCTGGGGAGGGCTCCGGGGGCATCCTCAGCTTAATCCAAGAACTTCTGTAAAAACCAGGGTCCTGGCATCTAAATAGGGCTGGATGGGGTCTGGCACAGATCTCCAGCTCACCCTGAGACCCAATTCCACAAGCAGACCGTGCAGGAAGGTTTATGGTAAAGGCATGTAGGTGCAAGGTACATCTAGGGACTTTTCCTACCTAATAATAAAAGATGTAAATATTTGTCATCACTCGTGCAGTTTCACTTTGACCCAAACCGTCCCTAACTGTTAAAGTTGACTGGTGACTTTGAGGGTGCAAAAACAAATAAATGAAAGCCATAATTAGTGGAGGCAATCCAGAGGGCTTAAGGCCTCTTTTCTGCGAGGTCTGGAGGCAGAAGCGAGCTCGCAGCAGCACGGGGAAGGGGTCGGCTCCTCACCCCTCTGCGCTGGGGGCTTCCAGCTCCTCATCACCGCTTTGGGGATCACTGCATCTCCAGCAGGACCCCTGCCCATGACACAAGGGATGAAGGCTGGCTTGGGTCATTACACAGGAAAAAAAAAAAAACTAAAAACATGCAAACTTCTTTCTGTTTTGGGTGGGGAATAAATTCAGGGATCACTAGTTTGCGTTGAGCGGATGGCTCGGGATCGCGGGCGCATCTGTTGGGGCCGTTTCTGTATACACTCTGCTGCGATGCCGTTATCGAAACCAGATTTTGTTGCAGAGCACACCAGCAGCTGGGTTCTGTACCTCTCTGGCCAGTACATGACTGGTTAATTCCCAATATTTATGTTTCTTGGAAACAGAAAGATTAGTGAGGAATGTGTAACTGGAAAAGGCGAAGGTTTTTTTCTAAAAAGAGGGGAAAACAACCAAAAAACAACCTCCACCAGTCCAGATCGTCCAACTGGCTGTTGCAAAAGTCACAAATTAGATGGACGACAGAAGAAAGGATCCTGTCCTGATTGCAAACCATGCAAAGCTGATGAAAGGCAAATCAGATGGAGACAGAAGAAAAATCTCCAACGAAACGACAGGACATTTTCTGCCACACTTGTAGTCTTTGGAGAACAGCGCTTTAATTTTAAGTGTACTTTAGAATGACTTCATCTATATGAAAATGCCATTAAACCTGCCCTGGATGTATTTGCATTTAAAGTGCATTACGACAGCCTGTAGCCAACACTTGCTATTTAACCGGACCCCTCGCTATCGCAGGACGAGCCGTGTGTTTCTGGGCACCGAATATGAACTGACAAGGGAGAAATCCACCAGAAATCAATGCTACAGACATTTTAACTGATCCATCATGCTGTAGTGAGAAAGGATTTTCCAGGCAAGGGAGTTTATTACGGTTTCAAGGCCATGCTGTGACTTCACCTGACTTTAATCCTCTCTCTTTCGAGCAGCCTCTGGCAGAAGGACAGACCGCTGGTTCGACTGGGAACAGGCTGGGGATGGAAACCACCAAAACTCGTGCACAAGTGGTGCTGGTGCAGGTCTGGGCTTCCAACAGTCACCGCCTTCCACAAAGCTTCTTAAAATGCATTTGCCATCAAAGTTGGAAATCGGAATGGGATTGATTTGGTGGCCAAGGAGGGGCTCTGGCTACGGACCTGAGCAAACTGCTGGCAGATGCAAATTTTTTTTTTCCACGCTCGCAGACTTGAATTTGCAAGGAGAAAAAGGTCAGGAGGGAGACTCCTTGGTCCCAAGGAAGGCCTCAGACTGAGCCTGCAATTTTGCAACTCCGCAATGTTCAAAGAAAGCTTCCTTCCTTTGATTTCTGTTTTTAGTTTTCATGGTGTCTTAACCTCAGCTCATGGCTTTTGTTTGTTTGTTTTTTTGTTTGTTGGTTGGTTTTTGGTGTGTTTTTCTTTTTTTTTCTTTCAACTGCAAACAAGAGTTAGAAGTTTCCCCTTGATTCAGGGCAGAAAAGAAATGCTGGGATAATTGCATCATTTTTCCTCTGGCCCAATCTCGTGGTGCAATGTCAAGTTGGCACCACGACACAGGAGGCTCGCAATGCTCTGCTGACTGCAGCTCTGGTTCTCTTCCCACTGCTGGTACCTTTTCAGGCCCAGATCACTCACAACTCCTCACTTCATGAACACAAAATCCCAGGTAACAGTACCACGTGTGTAAGGCACCTCCTCACGGGGTCTCTAGTGAGATTTCCATCTTTTGTCTTAAGTTTTAATGTACGTTATACGCAGAACTAAATACGAGAGTATCCACTAATAAAATATGCATCTGGTCAAAGGCTTTTGGCTCGCATCAAGGGAGTAGTTTGGACTTTAAACACATGTCCTGCAGGAGGAGGACATGTCAAATCAGTTTGAAACTAACTCCAACAGTTTCAGCTCACCAGCAGCCTCCCAGTTCACCCAAACCACGTTGTAATGGAAAAGAAAAAGCATGTGCAGTCCAACTCTCAAAAAGAGAGACATACACCCACGTTGTTTATCTTAATCGGACACATTTGGGGATTAAAATACAAAGAAAGGAGCAAAACGCTTCATGAGATTTTCACCATTCAATATTTACAAAAGGAAGTCTATTTTTCTTCAATGTCGCCACTAATTAGTGGTGATGCATTTTGATTTGGGGCCTACGTAGCAGAACTAAGCTCCCTTCTCTCACCCCAAGCTGTCCAGGACCAGCCACGTGTTTCCTACACCCCCGTGGTTTTCTCAGGTACTCCAAAACGGGAGGGCAGGAGAGGAAAACGACTCCTGAATGCCTCGCTGCTGCCACATCACCACTATCCAAGCCTTCCCCGCTGCCACCCAGCAAATCTTTCTCCAGAAAACGAACACAATGCGCTTGCAACATCCAGACAAGGGAACAGTATAAACAGGTTATGATGACAACTGAATCGGATGCGTAATGCTTTAAGTGTCTACTAATTCTGCATTGTAATAGAAAAGCTTTAAAAAAAAAAAAAAAGCATGACATCCGCATGAATGCCAAATTAATTCATTATGATCAGCGCTACCACAATGAACACCAAATTAATTCATCACTGCAGAATACACAGAGCACTACCCACTCGTTAGGCTTGCTGACGACAATACAGGGATGACAATCCTCGCCAAACAGCCGCAGGAGGTCACAGGTACCGCTGCCTTGCCCGCTCAGGAGCAATCTTGCACGTGGACACGGATTTCAGCCACCTGCCCCAACACGTGGGTTGCTTTCAAATACAGACCCTGAGCATGGCCAGCTCCAGCACACGTTATTCCCTAGTATATAAAGAATTAGCAACGATGCTTCCTTTCTCCAAACCAGATCATTCCAGGAACTCTCCAGGCTTTGTCCTTTTACAGGATAATAAGGAATACCCCAAATAAACCTGCTCCAATTCCTCAGTCTTCACCATCTCTCCTATATAGCTTCTGGGATCCAACATTAAGACTGTTAGCAAGGTCTTTTCGCTGGACTCTTGAGTCAACTGCATTTGACAAAACTCAAGTTTGAGAAATTGTTTTGCGCTTTTGGAAAGTTTCCACTCCTCCAGGAACAGCTGAGGCATGGCTGCAAGCCTTGAAGCTTGTGCCAGGGATAACTTACATAATGGCAGCGTTTGATTTTGAACTGAGAGATCACTGGGAGAGGGGCTCTTGAAGCCTCCTTCATCTCCCACCTTCTGAGGCGCTGCCCTTTGCTCAGGCAGCATCTGCTATTTTTCAGCCTGGCCATATGCTCGGAAGAAACTTACGGGGCTTCGAGTCTCTCGCTGTTCCCAAAAAGGCCCCAATACCTTTGCAAGGCAACTCAGAAAAAAAAAAAAAAAACACAAAAGCCACCTGTAAGGAAAGGATGGAAACCGTTTCAGCAGCTGGTCCTCCTTGCTGGACTCGAGGCCCAGATGTCTACCCAAACCCAAGATGAAATTACTCCTCCCAACATTATGGAAAGCAGCAGCTCCAGCAGGGAACGATTCCAAGAGGAGAAGTTTCAACGTGTTGCTGGAAATCCTGTCCTTAGCTCGTCATTCAAGTCTCCTGTTTAAGTTACAGGGACTTTGGAGAATGCTGCTGAGAACTCAACCTGTGAAAGAGCCCATAGCTTTCTAAAAGCTGTTTTTAGCTAATTCTCTCCTCTTCCATTACTTTTTCCACCATCAAGAAAGAAATCGACCTTCAAGAGCTACGGTAGCCTTTGAAATGAAGGTACAGCACTTAAACCTGCAGAGATGGGAAGCTGTTCAATGTGTCCTCCATGGAGCGACACAATTTATTCAAGGTCTTGGTGGAGCACACTACACCACTCCGATAAAATACTTCTTGCTGTTACGTTCCTTAAGGTTACGGAGTGGAAAAACAACCACAAGCTCAAGGAACGGAAGTTTTACACCCACCATGTCTGGATGAAAGTCCTTCCCAGGACATCCTGCCTTGCTCTTAACTTCTGAATTTGCCAACAGAAGGGTTTTTCTAGAAGGGTTTTTCCAGCAGAATTGAGGGGAGAACTTTCATCTGTCCTCCCCCTCTCCCTTCACAGCACTTTGCTAAGCTAGAGAACACGAACCCAGCCATCACTTCCCAACCAAACCTGGCTACCTCCAAGGGTAGCAATGCCAGCTACGCTTCTCGTCTTAGAGGAGCTGGTTTTGAAACCAGAGCATTATGTCCTTTAGAGGATCCAAAGCTTATTTTCAGAAGTGCTGATACCAAGCAGACGTTTGTTGAAGAGACCATTGCAAGGGAAGGGAGTGCTAGTTCATTTCAGCACATCCTGTTTACAGCCTGTGCTACTTTCTAAGTCATTCAACCATGACAATTGTTGTCCTTCTGAATATGTTAATTGTGATATTTTTATACAGCTCCAGAACATATTTACAGACCACAGCAGACTTTCAACAACAATGAAACTTGTAAGCAGTAAATATAGGACAATCATCCAAAAACAACCAGCTATCCTTCAACACGTCTTGGCATTTGGGACACCATCGCCATTCAAAACATATGTTAGAGAAAGCTTTGCAGCACAACCCAGCTGAGGTGCTTCTCTGCCTTATGCTTTCGGTTTCGTTGCCGTTTCGGGACCTCGATGCCATCTCGGGACCTGCCACCCTCCTCTGGTGGCAGCATCCAGAGCTCACTTTGGGGTTCCTCTGCTTGCTCCCCATCCAACCTGGGAAGGGAACGGGTGGGAACCCACCAAGGGGCTTCCACCAGCAGCTGCCCAAGCACTGGGGAGGACAGCTTGGGCAGGAACAGCTTGGCCAAGAGCCCAAAGCCACCCCTGGTTCCCCCTTTTGACGTTTTTACCTTAAAATTCAGGGCCCCTCTCCCAGCGACTTGTTGGCAGCACTTTCGGGTATTTCCAACTGCGACAAGCCCACATTCAGAACCAGAGCCGCAGAGAGAGGCACAATATATTTTAATTATACATGTTTACTTTAGAGGAAAGTAAACAAAGATCAGTTTAATGAAAAGAGACTAACGTAATGGAAGCAGCTGGAAGGTTTTTTTTTGTTGTTTTTTTTTTTTTTTTTTTTAAATCCAAATCACCATTTCTTCCATTATTTAAAGTTGTGTCCAAGTTTTTTTTTTTTTTTTTTTTTTTTTTTTTTTATATTTGACATAAACCTAAACCTATTTTTTTTGTATGCTAAACAGGTACAAATGCAGTATTAAATACTGCTTAAAACCCTAAAGTGTTATGTAGTCGGTATATTTTCCCCCATTTAATTTATTCAAGGTCTCTCTTTAAAAAAAAAAAAAATCACTATAAATTTTCAGCTCTAGTGGCAAAAGGTTTATTGGTCTTTGTACTTCATTAAAGGTTTTTTTATAAAGTCATGTTTGTTCTTTTGAGTAGCAAATAAAACTACTGAAAAGGGCAGGTTGGTTTTTAAGAGACAGATATGACCTAAAGGGAACACATTTTACTGTAGTGAAATAAACTGAGGAAACAGTTTGCAGATTAAAAACCCCTTAAAAGGAAGCATCATCTTTGGAAAAAAGAGTCTTTGCCGAGGAAAACAGCTGGAAACAGGAAGCTTTTGTGCTTTCATCCTGCCTGCTTTGATACCACCGCATCCCCATATCATAAAAAGGCAAAGAGAATGTCGTCAGCTGCATCTTATTTCAACCGTGCAGGATGGGGGGAGGCTTCGTGGAGCAAAAGCAGGACTGTCCATGAATTCACACGTGCACATACATGTGTATATATACACACACGTGTACGCTTAGTCTTTCTTTGAGTAATTAATCAGGAAAATGAGCGCAGGTTCATTACCTCTTCCAAAGCAGAGTACAGCACCTTCTACGCTTCTCGTTTGAAATAAATCTCAGCGCTGCCTTGATTTTTGGGGAGAACCAAGGCATTTGGTGGCGGTGCTTCTCCCGTGGTAGCCTGGCGGTGTCTGCAGACCTCATCACCTCTGATGAGGTGGCTGTTTTTTCCAACACCATCTCCATCTCGAAAACCCAAGCTGTCCTCCTGCTGAGCGATGCTACCAGCTTCTGAATTTGGGGGTTTTTTGGTTGCCCAGTTTCAAGACAGCTTCTGACCAGCAGCCACTGAGAAGCTGGTTGTGTTCTTCTGCGTGCCTCATCCCCAAACACGCTCGGCAAACTAACCCTGTTATAAAGCAGCGCAGGAAAATATGACATGAAGCCTTCCAAAGCTGCTAGAAGCTCGGGCAAGGCAGCAGACTTTTCTTACTCTTTCCAGGCAGCTAACCAAGCGTATTCTTCTCTTAATTTTTTAATACTTTCCTGTAGAAGAGCGTTTCGATGCTCTGCGTGACACGGGGTAAGAAAACAAGAGGTATATACACAAGGACTGACAACCTTCAATTTGAAAGTTTCCATTAATGGAATTAATCATGTTTACACAACTTCCCGCTGTTAAACTTATTTCATATCCTCATATCTTTCATCCAAGCTATTTCCCCTACCAAGAACAGAACAAAAACTTCCCCAAGGGCACGGGATCCAGTCAATTGTTAGCAGTAAATGCTCTCTCCTGCTGTCTCTTTGTCAGCCTGTTTCAGGCTCTCCTGGCTGCGGCGAGCCAAGGTTGCTGCTGCCTCGCTGCCTACCTATTTCCCAGTCCGAGGCCACTTTTTTCTGCTCTTTTCTTCTGTTTTAAGCCAGACGGGAGTGGGATCGCTAGGCAGAGCTGGCTTTCTTTCCCCGGAGCAGTGGGGCAGTGAATCGATGTGGATGGTGCTCGTTCCCCAGCTTAGTTCTCCACGCAAAGCTGTGACACTTTTCACTCTGGGAAGGCCAGGAGCATCCAAAGGAATTGGATCTTCAATTGCTTCTCTATGCAGAAACCAGCACTAAGCAGCATCAAGTCTCCTCCCTTTCATACATATCTACAGCTTCCAGCACAGGACATGCCACCCTGATGCCCAAACCCAGGCAAATAAGTTTCCCATAAGATGTCATAGCAGCTTTCTGAAGCTCAAAGCCTCGAGTTCTAGTTTTTCCTCGCTACTTGCACACCAGATATACCCTGAATCGAAGAACACGCAGATGTATATCAAAGTATATGAAGATGCACCCAGAGAAAGGCTCCGGTAAATCCAGGTGATAAAACCTAAGTGCACGCATTGCATAACAAGGCTGCTTTACGAGCACCGAGTCTGCAGTCTTCTCCCCTAAGAACAAGCAATTATGAAGGTGAAGAAAGGTAACGGCTTTAAAACAACACGCTAATCCCAATATTAGTGCCTCGGAAAGGGAGAACTGCCAGGAATTTGGAGTAATGCCCAGTTATCTGTCTTACCTTCAGTAATAAAACCGTGCTATAACCGTGAAGATAGGATACGCGCTAACCTTGTTTGGGTGGGGGGGTTGGGGTGTTTTAACTGTTCATCATAACACAAGCGATAATCTACTGGCTTTAGGAAGAGCTAGAGATACTCATCAACATGCCAGCATGAAGTCTTTTATTTAGCATATAAGTTTTAGAAGCCTAGTTCACTTCCCTCCTGCGAACGACTGCTTGATTCACTTTAGCTACTGAAATAAAAAAAATAGTGAAAAAAAAACTGCTGGAAGGGGCAATAGTTGACTTGCTGTTCCAAGACCAAGCAATTTGGGGCAAGGAGTTGGGTTTGACAAGATCTTAGCAGCCGTCTACACAGCCTGGGGACTCCTCGACCCCCTTAGCATCGCGCTTGGTGGCAGAAGGTGGCACCGGGCTGTCCGCAGGAGGAAGGGGTGGCATGCCCACCTGGGAGACAAACAGCTCTCAGGACACCACGTTTCACACCGAGCTTCCTATTCCGGGCAAATCGGATGTAGAATTCCCATTTTTTTAATCTGGGAGACTGCAGAGCCGATGTATAGCAACATTAAAAACACACAGAAAAACAACCACGAGCCTCAGATGCCTGTTTTCTCTATGTGCCCAAGCCAGCCTCCAATAGCTGTAAATAAAATTATAGCAGCAGTTTGTTTACAAGCAACATCACAATTGGAACAATAACAGACTAGTCACAAAACCAACAGAAATAAAATATGAGTCAACTCCTGCTTTGCCAGACTGAGGGCTCAAGATGGGCCTGCGCCGTCCCTCGGGGATCCCAGCGCTATAAGCACAATAACAGCAGGACATGCCTCATTTCCTTCGGCTGCTCACCATGGCTCTCTCCGAGATGTTTGTAAACTTCCTTCCTCTACGCATCAGGCTGTCAAACTGTCGTCAGTTCAGGGGGACTAATAATATCCTGTTGATGCCCGTGCTGATCGACCTCGAAACAAAATAGCGGCGATGTACGGGCCTTTGTGCACACAACGTGTTGGTTAAGGGAATAATCCAGGGACAGAGCCATGAAACTCGCTCAAACAGACCAGCTCTGAGGATTTCCAGCTCTTCTTGAGCTCAATAATGAGGGATTTTGAATTTCACCAAGGAGAGCACACACAGCTCCCAGGGAACCAGCTCCAAGGGAAGAATATCGACCGCTTGTACCTCCTGGGCAGCAACACAACAAACCCAACTCCATTTCTGAACCAGAAACTCCATTTCTGAACCAGAAACCTTCAGATCCTCAGGATAAACGCTGCCAGAGGAGTTCCTCGGGGCTGGGAAGTCAGCTCTGGGTCCCCAGAAGCAGCACTGGCTTTTCCAGCTTCGGGAGGAGGAAGCGCACACACAGCGCAACTGGGAGCCAAACAAAAGCCATTGTGTAGGGAGCAGCACTAACGAGAGCTGATGTGGCTTGGATTAATTGTTAAAACACTGAGGCAGAACTAGAAGGATTGGGATGCGAGGGGGAAGATTTGTTTACGGGACAAATGAAATCGATAGGATCAGATTTCCCCTCCTGATTTAGGGGAACTGTGACCTCCTCACCCCATATCGAACAATAGGAAATATTTTCCTTCTCCTCTCTTTGGGAAAGTGGCTCTGACTTGGTTTATACAGGAATTAAAACCAAGAGGGGCACGCAGGCTCATGTTCTTGAAGCCACATCTCTCTGAAAACCACGTATCTCAGTGTTCACACAGGGAATTAGGCATCCACATGGGTGCCAGCACCTTTACGCTAAATAACTTGCCTGGAACCACGCAGCAAATAGATGTACATGCCAGGACATAGTGGGCTATTTAAAATCCCAGAGGCTGGGGTGCGAAGTTCTACAAGTTTATGTGTGTATTTCTGTGTACATCCCACTCCCCTTCCTCCTCCCGTGTGGTTATTCATGATTTTGGGATGAACAAATCCAAAGTGGAAAGGCCAGCAGCAGAAGGGAGAGATGTTGCACTGCGGGACAAGGGCATCCTCAGCACTCCAGGACACTCAGGTCACCCACAGAGCCAATTCGTGTCCAAGTTACCCTTACAAGACATGGGATTTTCTACTGAATAACAACAGAAGTGGAAATGGTAAGGGCTCCACAGGTAAAGAGAGAAGCAGGTGCTCCGTTTAGCTTTTACCGTCATTTACAGGGCTCGCTGGCGTTTCTTTTTCAAAGCCCTATCAATTTTACAGCACGATAGAACTTTCCGATTTTGGATGATAAAAATTTGCCAACTTGCAAAGCGAATTAATGATTCAGTAAAAAAAAAAAAAAAAAAAACCAGCCCCGGTGTGAGCTAAAATAAGCAAGTTCTGCAGCAGCGAGCAGCAAACACAGCCATCAGCCGGCTGGGGCAACATTTATTTTTTATAGGAAATCTGTATAATGGAAAACACACGCAACCCCTCGGAATTTTCCTATAAATATCTAAGTGCTCCCAAATCGCTGAGCAGAGCGCGAGCGCGCTCCTCTTCCACCTCTCGCAGGAAATGCTCGATGACTTCCCGTCAGAAAGCCCCATAATCACTGTCTCTCCTCTCACCTTTTGGAATTGCCTCGCCGCTAACGTGTGTCTCAACTTTCTTTCTAGGATTCAGTAGGAAGTCTTCTCTTCCCACCCGTGCCTTGCAGCTAACACTTCGGCACTTGGAAGAGTTGTGTGTGCTGTTTGCCCGGGGGATTTCGGGTGATTTTATTTCGCCGTCATTAAAGCCTGCTTGAGTTTAGGGTCCGAGGAGGAGGTTTACGCAGGTATCGGGGTTTTGGTGTTCAAAGGGAATTTGTAGGTGTGGGTAAAAAAATACAGCCCCCTTTCTGACCTCATGACCCGCTTCTGACACAGGCACGGCCGCAGGAACACCTCCACCTCCCAATTTTGTAGGTTATTTGGAAATAACCTATAAAATATTAGGACCATTCCTAAATAGACATATATCTGAGGCTCTTGTTCGGTTACACTCCACATCCTGCACCCCTGGGTGGCTTGGGGGCAGTACAAAACATTATTTCCACTATTTTAAATGAAGCAATCAGACACCACTCCCTAATCATTCCTCCCCCAGTTTTCAGTACCACGGCTCAACACCGGACTTCGCCCATCCTGTCCTCACGGCCCTTTGTGAGATCCACTATAAAATTTGCTTCTTTTGACTGTTAACCCCAATATTTGATAATTTCCCTTGCCAGCTCAATTTACAGACGTTGCATAGACCAGTAGAGGTGATGGATGTCGCATACTTATAACGGGTTTTAAATCAATTTGCAAAGCTTCAGGTCCCCTCCAGATCCCATAGCTGAATGGGGCTGACGCAGCACCCTACAGGAGCAGGGGCAGCGTGGACCCAAAAAACCTAGGGTCAGGGCTGCAGGAGCTGCTTGCAGACCCTTGGAAGGGGCTGACTGGGAGGGGAACATCTCTGCTTGCCCCAAAGCATCTCCATTTATTACACGGTGACCTTAATTTGTTGTTCGCTTGCCTTTAAGAGCACGGGGTTTGTAACAGGACTGGTAGCTCCATGGTTATCACTAAACACCAGCATTGGAAATTCATTGAATAAAAACATAAAAGATCTAAGGGACACTTAGGGACTTGCATAAATATATTAATTGGGAAAAAAATTATGGCATTTCCCAGATACACACAAACAGCAATGGTTACTTTGCATGTTCGCTTGCTGAGGAGCAGCAATTCCTGAAAGACTCCAGCCTCCTGCCCCTGTTGTGGCTGGGAGGAACAACAAAATACTTCTGGCCGCTCTTGGGAACAAGTCAAGGGGAAAACATGTTGTTTTGGTCACATTAAAAACAATGACAACCACTACTGTGCTTGCGGGATGGGCAGAGACAACATCTGACCACTGCAGGGCTTGTGATTCAGGGATTGACATAAAACTGCGCAGAGAAAAAACCCCGTGGGCAGCAGTGCAAGCTGAGGGGAGGACAAATGCAGGTCCTCCTGTCCTCCGTGCCGTTCCCCATCCCTCCTTACCGTCAGGTAATTAGCGAGCCTACCTCGGCTATAAAGGAAAAACTCTTCCCAGCCGGCCTCTGATCCTGCACTAAACTCATTTGAAATAACTCTTTTAATTCCAAATTAACCCAATTACTGCTTGAATTACAGGAACTACATCAGAGTACTTTCCTGGGAAGCGAGGTGATGTCATGCGCCGGGCTGGTGCTTGAGCACGGGAAAGGATTACAGGAGGAGAAATGGCTTTAAGCAAGAGCCACGGACCGCTTGGGGTGGGAAGGGGCGTCTGGTCCCACCTCCCTGCTCAGGCAGAGCCAGAATACGCAGCAAAATGAGTGAAAACACACTTCTAATTTTGTCCTTCCCCCCCCGCCACCCCGTAAAGGAAAATGGTTAAAAATCCCAGAGATGGCTGTAAGGTCCCGCAGCTCCCAAGGCAAAAACCCTGGTTAGGGCGCAGCGCAGGCACCCAGCGAGGCATTTAACGTTAGCCCTCAGCCCCAAACCCCTCTGGTGATCCCCTGCAGGACCTCAGGTGATGCTGATGGTGGCCGGACACGGGGCTGGAAGCTGCCAGGCAGTGCCCCGATGAGGATGCTCAGTGCGGGTGGCGCTGGACGGAGCGGGCTGCAGAGGACACGCTTCAAGCAGCAGCACCCAGAAGCACCTCTCCTGCACGTAAGAGGATTAGGACACTTTTTTTTTTCCCCCTCTTTGCTTGCCCAACCACCCAAAGCTGCATTAATGAGTCACCGCTGCTGCTTATGTCAGCAGCAGCCCTTGGCTCGAGCGCTGGGTGCCGAGCGGGGCCGGGGAGAGGAGCTGGCCCCGCCGAAGGAACCGGAGGTTTCTGCTCAACTCCTCCGCACACAAATTTGTTTTCAATTTCCTTAAATCCAGGTATTATAAAGATTGACCTCAATGTCGTCTTTTAAGCTCGCTCCGGAGATTTAGATATGGTTTATGGGCTGCAACATGACTAGTTAAATCAAGCCTTTAATAATCTCCTCGGTCCTAATACGTTCCGTTCTCTCTCATTTAGAATTTACACCGAGCACAGGTTTTGATGCTTGAAATGCGTTTTAGAGAGAATAAACACGAGTGCTTTTCATTTCTAGCAATCTTTCTATCGTGGTCCCTTCCCAGCACGCTAGGGACAGGGAGGATAAGGGGAAAGAACCAAGGGGGGCCCCAAGTTGTTCTGCACCCAGCGCCTCCATCGGGTAGCCCCTTTCACTCCCCCCTCTTTAATTTTCACCCCCTGATCCCACCACTCCCTTTGGACTTCAAAGGGATGGGAAAATTATACTCAGATCCAAAAAAAAATGAATAATGTGTTAGATTCAGCACACCAAAAATCAAGGCTGGTGCCCACTAGCCCTGCGCCTAGCCCACCCCTCAAAGCACTCCATATAAAACTTGCTCTCCATTGAAAAAATGAATAAAAAATAGGTTGGCCTGACTTGTCTAGTGGAAAGCAGCCTTGCTGCATGGACTCTGACCTTGTGCTGGAGCGTTTCCATTAAGAACAAACCCTGCTGAGGGCACAAGGTGAAGGATGTGGCTCAGCACCGTGTGGCCACACTCTAGAAGGGACCTGCAGTGGTTGGGCTGAATAAATTGCCGTATGAACTACAAGAACTTTGGGATCCCAGAAGAAAATCGGGTTGGCGATGGGTTACTTTTACAACCAGCAAGAGTTGTTGTCAGCACCCCGAGATGCCGAGGAAGGCGAGCAGCAGCCTTCCTGCAGCCCCTGCCAGAAGGAGCTGCAGCATCCCTGCCGTATGCCGAAAGAGTTGCTCTCTCCTACGTCTGCCCTGTCAAAGCAGGGATTGCCAGGGAAGAAGTGAAAATAAATACAGGAAAATTACCCCAAATATACGAACACATCTGAGAGATTCCCATTTATTTTTCCCTGACCTTTGTCAGCTATAATTTTATAGGAAACTAATAATGAGAGCTGGCAAAAATGTCTTGACACAGATGCATTTTCAGCAAAGGGGGAATACCTGGCAGAAAAAAACAAGCAAGGAAGAATAGGGAGAACAAAACCTGTGCTTATTACTACGGCGCTGGTACTTGCATTTATTAGGTATTGACCAAATACTCATATTTGCATTTATTAATTATTGACCTAATAAATGCAAATTAAAAAAAAAAAATCAGACTGAATTTTAAAGATGTCAGACAAAAGCTATAGATTAGGCTGGGGTGTGAGGGTTTTTTGGTAGTCATTTTGTTTACAGTCAACTGGGGGGGGGAGGTTTTAGTCTCTTTGGTGCTGTTTTTTTGTTTATTTATTTTACTTAATCTTTCAATATTTAGTGTCTTAAAGGAGTTCTCACTGCCACTGCCTCCCCCCAGCTTCCTTGGCTGGGCTACAAGACTGCAACCCAGGGACTCCAGGGGAAAACTAACACAAGGGGAGGGGAAACAATTACTTTTATCAGTCAGAAATCAAACTGCAAACACGTTGAACGAAATATTTACAAGAGAACTCAAAGTACGTTTAAAACTTCGGCTTCTTTTAAAATCTAAATCCGCAGGAGTTAAACAACAGGAATGAAAAGTTAATATTTGGGCATTGCAAATTTGGTGCTCGTATTTCAAAATATAAACCACTAGTGGAAATAACGAGCCCAATCCCTGGCACTGTGGCGTGGGGAAAAGCAGCACTGATCCTGACATCACCAGCCTCTTCCCCTAACACACGGGGAACATTTCCTTCGTTCCCATTTGTCCTACCAGCACAGCTCCATGGCTCAGCTGTCCAAGGCTAGGGCTGGAAAATGGATGAGAGACTGCAATACAGGATAAGCTATCAATGGAAATAAAACCCCAAACCATGAGATCTGCTAGTTCGAACACGCTGAAGGATGCCTGCACCAAAAAACAATCAGTTTAATACACCGGCTAATACAAATCACTAATAGTTTGTATTTTTAGTGCCTCTGCTCATTTCAACGCGGAACTATTTCACAAGCTTAGTCATCAAGTTCCTAAACACTGATTTAAACTGCTGGATTTTGCCTGTTATAATTGAAACCTAAATTCCATCCAAAAGCAAAACCTGCTGGAAACCACAATTCAAAAAATCACGCCTGAATAAATAATGAAAGTTTCATTCACCCTTTTTTTGTGCAGTGCAAATACAAAGATTACCTACCCGAATTAGTGCCATAATTGTTGAAATGCAAGCGATACCTTACAGGATCGTTATTTCCAATAAAAATAATCCACGGTATAAATGGAAGAGAGCTGATGCCTGTGGTTCAGACACAGGATTTAGCTCCCTCCCTCCCAAACCCCTCCACCTGGAGGGGAGCATTGCCTGTTTGTGCTTTGCAGGGGCCAAGCTCCAAGGAAAAGCCCTCGGGAACGAGACCTCTACAGTGTCCAAAAGGTGATCTCGAGGTCTTAGGGGACAAAACGTAGAGGGAGAGCAGCAGATGAACAGAATTATCTGGTAAGCAGTGCAAAAGGTTTCTTTTTGCCTGTGAAACCATGCAAGGGATTGCCAAATGTGTGCTTTCGAGGAGGACCAAGGGCCGGCCAGCAAAAAAAGGGCATCGTTAAGCACCTCGGAGCCACAAGTTTCATGTCAAATCGGCATGCCACAATTTCAGATGTTTATTGAGACCGCTCGGGTCTGGGAAACAAGCGGAAAACCTCCCGCGAGCAGCCTGCCTGGTGGCATTTCAGCACTTCCACTTCTGGTCCCGGCCAAAGCAGGAAGCGCAGAGGCGTGCTCGGAGCAAAACACGGGGAAAAAAAATGCCACCAGAAGATTCTGCCGCCAGCTTGTGAAAAACATTGGCTACAGGAGAATTTCAGGCAAGGAGCTGCAGCATCTCAGGCTCCTTTATGCATCCTCAGGGCAAACGGGACAAGTTCCCTCTTCTTCAAAAGCCCCCGGCAGGAGAGGGGAGATGCCCGGCTGCCAGGGAAGGGAGGGATCGAGCAGAACCGATGGCTATAAATGAGCTACAGACAACCTTGACTGGAGAAGCACTCAGTTTCCCCAATAAAAGGGGGTCTGCTGGGGAGCAGAGAGGCGCAAAGAGACCCCCAGCAGACCCCCAAATTTTGAAGGGGGTCACAGACGGTGACGGGCATGGCACGGAGCTGCAGGAGGGCAGGAAGATGTGTTCGCCTGGGCTGGAGGGAAATAACATTACGTGGTGATAAACGGGGATCACGAGGCCAGGAAGAGGAGGGTGGAGAATGCGAGAGAAGAAAATCAAGAGAAATTAGCAGATTAGGAAGTTCCTCGGAGGAAGCTGATTATTTAACCCGTGGGCACTGAACCTGAGGCGAAGGGAGGCTCGGACTGCTCTTTGCACAACAGACAACCACCACCACGGAGGTTGAAGAAGCTATTTAAAATTGAATGAGCCGTGATAAATTATGAAGAAACGAACAAAAAGATGGAGTTTTCAAGGGATTAAATTAGTAATTCATCCCCAACATGCAACTGTTGAGGGAAGAGTGAGGATCCATGAGGAGCCATAGATGACAGCGGTGAGGGTGCGAACCCAGGCACATCCGACCTCCTGTAGACCCAGCGCAACCACCAAAGAGGTTGGAATGAGGGCAGAGACGTAATTTGGAAGCCATCTTAGAACAGAATAATTATTGAAAGGAATTAAAATAATTAGGAAAATGAGGTACACCAGGACAAAGCATGACATGTTTGAAGTTGGGTGCTTTTTAGGCATGTTTTCACCTGAGATGCTCATCTTGGAGAAGACGAGCAGAAACCCAACACCAACCACCAGGAGCATCCCCACACAGACCACAGGTCAACGCAGGGCTCCAAATTGCACAGCTTCTGCTTTTTGTAATACCTGGAGAGACCGACAGCCTACATCCACTGAGTTATTCCATGAGCTCCAAAACAGAAGGCTTCAAAGTTTCGGACTTCTGATGTTTTTATTTTCCTCGTTAATAATCAAGAGAAACGAGACAATTTCTTCGAAGCCTTTTCAAATCAGTTGAGCGAGTGGTCAACAAGGGCATTAAACAAACATCGAGTACTAACTGATTAACCGTGGCAACGGGAATTTACATTTTCGAGCAGCCCAGCAGCTGTGAGGAGCTATGAGGACACACTGGCTGTCTCCGAGATGTGTCCAACCCCCAGCTCCGCGTGGGTGACGAGCCGGTGTCCCTGCCCAGGACCTCCACACACCACTACCCAGTGGGTTTTTTATTTTCTCCATCGCATTCGGTCTCGTGCCAAAGTCAGCAGAGGGAGATTTGCTGTTTAGAAGAATTTTAAATATTTGGTCAAGCCTCAAGTTTTCTCTACCCGTTTTGTATTGCCTCGAACACAGCTGAGCCCCGGAGGGGTCTGCCAGCAGCTCCCAAACTTCTGGGATTGAAATAACCAAAAATAACCATCGAAACAAAACGACTTCAGTGCAAACCACCCCCTCAAGGATGGAACAGTTGTGGATCCAGCTTAATAACCCACGTGCCATAATGCACAGTGTCATCATCCTGCAGTTTGGATCGGGATCACTTCCAGATTCCTCAGTCGCTCCCGTTTCCCCTATTTAATCTCAAAACGGGTGCCCCCACTGGAAACAGGGCACTGACCCAGCAGTTTATGGCTGAAATGTTTCCTCCAGCTCCCAAGCCCACTCTTCTCAATTCAAAAATTTGACACAAGACGGAGATTGAAGCGATTTGGGGTTAAAACAGAAGTGTCACGGGGTCAAACCTAAAGCAAATGAGCTCGTGGGTCTCCTCGCTGATGGTAACAGGGAGGATGCTGCCTGAGCATTTGAGAAGACAGGCAATAAAATGTATTTCTCTCGCAGGCAAATCTTGTAACAGATAGAAAAACAATCTTAGTCTCTCGCTAAAGGCACACTCGCTAATTGAAACAGAAATAAAACGAGGAATAGGAAAGAGATAAAGCTCCAAAGTTACGCCTAGGTCCAATTAGTAGGTAGGGAGTTAAATTATCAGTTAAAGACATTCTACAAGTTTCAATGGTGAAAATTGCAAGGGGAAAAGCATGCTGTAAAACCGCCGCCACCTGGTCCCGATAGCACAACCCAGAGCCTTTTGCTACAAAACCGATCCTTTACCTCGAGACGCAGCCCAGTGACAAATGCAATTAAAGCCAGAGCCCTAAGAAGCCCTGCTGGGGTCACCCAGTCCATTTATTCGCCAGGACAGCCGAGCTCCAACAAGATCTAAGTCCTTAAACTCCTTGACAGCACCCCACTCCTCTTCCCTGTAACAAACAAGCTTTCCTCAGGCTACAGCTTGCCAAAATTTGCCTAGTATAACCCCTATTTTTAGCCCCCTAGGACAGATCCCCATCACCCCGCTGCGCTCATCCCTTGGGCTTTGCTTTTAGGGCCTCCAAAACCAGCACAGAAAACTCCCATTTTAAATACACTTTTTTTCCTACTGCTACTTTATTATTATTATTATTATTAAAGCAGTACAATAAACTAATCAAAATTGCTAGGCGGATATATTAAGTAATGGGTTCTGATGCTCTCCAGATGACAGCGCACGCGTGGATTTACTGCTTAGAGGGGAAATAACAGACAATAATTTGCATACTACACTGCAAAGCGCTTCCATGCTAATTGTAAAAGCCTGGGAGGTAAGCAGGCACTGTTATAGCCCGGCAAGGGCCAACCCAAAATTGAAGGAATGCAGTTTTATTGACAAGGGCAGCCCTATAGCCTCCGATTCAGGGCAGCCAGAGAAGTTCTCCAGCAGGATGGCAGCACAGGGCATCAGGAAGAAACACAGAGCACACAATAAAACCTCACGGGCAAGTATTTAAGGGCAGAAACTTCTCCTGAACATTTGTGGTGGGAGCAGGATTAAAGGCACCAGCCCCAGTGGGCTGTTTGGGGTCACCTCACTGGCACACCAACACCACGAGCCACCCCGTCTATGGCAGAGGGCCTGGAAACCTGGTGATTTGTGTCCAAATTGAATTAATATTTTGTTAATTCACGTGTTTTTGCTGCCAGCCCCGGTCACCCAGTGCCCAGGCGGCAGGGCACGGGGCAGCAGCGAGGCTGATCTCGAGCTGAGCACCCCATGAAAGCAAAAGGAACCACGTTGGCCTGGTGCAGCAGAAATATGCAAGCGTGTGAGTCAGTAGTTCCAAAAATACACTTCATAAGCTGCAAAACAGATATGTATGTTGCCATGGCACTTAAGCAAAATTAACAAGTCTCGGGCTCGTTTCATATATGAATAAAAATCCAAGGGCTCACGGTTTTCCCCTATGCTCAGCTGCTTTATTGCTTGCACACTAAGGTCAGTTTTGCCACTGATTTCATTTGTTTTTTCCCCCGGATTTGGCTTTCAGAGCAAGACAGCTGAAGGGCATTTAAAGGTGCAGAGAGGTGCTTAGCAGGATTTTTACAAGTGCCTGGATACCTGACTCTCGGCGCTGGCTAGATGTCTCTGTGCTTCTTAAAATCCTATTAGGTACCTGTCTGCCAGCCCAGGCACCCAAAGACCCTACAAATCCGGCTGTCGGAGCCTGATCCCGCGCCGTTACGGGGAATGGGAGCTTCCCCACAACTCCAGGGGGATGGAGGCAGCCCTGAATGAACGCACTGATTCAATTATCTCCCGCACACAAAGAGCGAGGTGCTCCTAGGTGGGCGTTCCCACAAAAAAAAAGGAAGGCGTGTTGCTAATCTGGGCCCTTTTCCACATCTGTCGAAGCCTGGAGCCGCGCCAGACTCAGGTGCGCCCAGCCATGCCGCGATGCTTCCCATCATTTCTGGGGCCTGGTGACAAATCTCCCACCACGCACACACATTTTTTTTTTGGTGGTGCTGGTCAAAGCCTCAGCACAAAGCCCCGCAGAAGTGGGATGCGTCAGCACCTTCCCTCTCCAAGGGGATGGAGACCCTCGTTGGAGATCCTCGTTCACCCAAAGGAAACCAAACTAACCCCACCGATTTTCCTAGAACTAAACATGCCACGATCCTGTTCCCACTACTCTTTTTAATATACGTTTGTGCTGGTTCATTTTTAGTTAAATCTTTCCATGTATGAAGGTGCTAGAGCTTTCAACGGGCAACATACAGCACCGGGAACCCAAAACTGTTCCCCATGGCAGCAAACCTAACAGCCAAACCCCATAATAAACCTTACTACTCATAAGATAAGGCCATTTTTTCCTTGCCCAAGGCAGCAATGAAAATGAAGCCTCAATCTTTTTAGCCCTGTAGTTTTCAAATGAAAGCAGAGAACCGGAGGGATGGATTTTTTTTTTTTTGGCAAATGTTGAATATCAAGGCTCAAAAAAATTTCAGCAATATGCAAATAGTTTCTCAGCAATTCACTTGTTTTTGAAGATGGGTGTCACTACAATCACGCACCAGAAATCAAAATTAGGTGAGAAAACTAATAAATTAGCAATTTGCAGGGATTTAATAATCCTGCCTTTACAATTCACTCCAGCACCACTTTTTTTTTATTTTTTTTTTAACATGAGCAGCCTTACTTTCAAAAATAGACAGAACGCTATCATAAAAAAAAAAAAAACAACAAAAGCATGAAATGTTTGGTGGTTGTTTTTTTTTTTTTTTTTTTAAAGGATGTCAAGAAGCAACTCCCAGTGAGCATCTCCATCAATCATCGATGAGAAGTGGGGAGGGAACGAAGCCAAAGGGAAGGCGAGCGGGTGCAGCCCTCGGCCGGGCTTCTAGAGGACCCATTGCCCTAGGAGCACAAAATATCATCCCGGGTGTTTGCCCAAGAAGGTGGACAAGAACCTTATCAACTTCCCAAAGACCCCACTGAATACTTTTTAAGAGCAGCCAAGCCACCAGCAGCTTTTATATTTAACTTTGGATTGGTGCACGTTCAAACTTTTACGGACTTGCATTGAATTACGTTTCCATTGTGTTCCTTGCAGTGAGATAAAGGTGTCTCGAGCTGCACTATCACTGTAGGAGCCCTCCAGGAAGCTGAGGAGGTGGATTTTTTTCCATCCATATTATGTGAAGTCACCCATTTGAGGAACCGTGGCTGAACGTTTCATAAGCTGTACGAAAACAAAGATCAAACCCCTTCTGCTTTTTGCACCGCGGAGCGAGAGGTTTGGGCAACCTTCTCCATCACCCCAGCCTCCTCTGGATCCCACCAACCCCAGACCCAACAGCACAAGTCCAGTTTCAGGGATTTTGCCAGCGATTCAGCAGCGCAGGGCTGGGCAGAGCAGCGGGGCACACAAGGAGTAGGAGGGCATTTGCTCGCCGGGGCTGTTGCCGTTTGAGTATTTTTGGGGATAAGGCACGGTGCTGCCCTTGATCCTTTTCCTTTGTTTTCTCCTGCCTAATGACAGTGGCTTCGGTGGGTGTGTGAATTCCTCTCCGGAAGGCAGCAAAACCGCGACGGGGATGGGGGAAGCGCGATTACCTATGGCCACGGATGCGATTGCTATTGACTAAAACACACCTCACAGCGGGATTTCAGCTATATTCAAAACTCAGCTTCTCCCTAATAGCACTCTTAATAATAAACCTATTTTTTCCCAGCCACGCTTCCCCAGCTCCCCCTGCGTTATCACATCACCGCTCTCCAACCCCCATGGCTTGATGTCTTCCCTCGACGTGACATCTGTCCACGCCGCATCGCAATATCCTTGGGCGACCCAACACGTCCCCGTGAAATTCCTACCACAAACAGGGCACCATCCGCATAAACAAACACCAATAAATCCCCACTTCGGGGCCGCCCCGCTCCCCCCCGAGGCCAGGTCTGCTCCCGCGGCGTGAGGTCCCTCTCAATGCATAAAGAGCTCCTTGTCCGATTCCAGTTGGGTCGTGCCACGAGCCCAGCGCCACATCTGGTGCTCCCAGCGCCCCCCAAAAACCGTTCCTTGTTAGCTTCCCGGTAAATAAATTATTTTCTACAGAAACGCTCCGGTGACTAAGATGAAAATAAGTGTGGCAAAGGAAATGTGCCGGCCCATTGAGGCTGTTTTTCTACATCGTTTAATGGGCAGGGAGCTGCTGAATGCCAGGCTGCAGCTCAATTGAAGTGCTCCACTGTCATCACCAGCAGCTGCAGAACCCCCGAGCCTGCAACACAGCCCTCCCATTCAAGCTCATTTCACCCATTGTTCCTCCGAATGTGATCTAACAGAACATTTGCGGGATTTCATAGAAAGTTTAAATGTTGTTTGATGAGAGCCATTAGGTATTTAAATCCCGGCTGAGTGACACCCGGCGGGGAGAGGAGCAATCACAGCGCACCTCGAGTGGAGCGGCGAACTTGGTGGCCACCAGCTCCGCTTGTTGGAGGCCGGTGACGATGAGCAGGGCACCGCCGAACCCAGCCCAGGTATCCTTCTCCCATTTTTACACATAAAACACGAGGAGGGTACCAGATGGAGAGGCTCCTCTCTTGTTCAGAGCCCTCCCATCGCTCCACAGCAGCGGCTTCCTATCCGAGGAAGGAGGCAGCGACTGGCACGTTTCGCTACCTGGAAGACAGCACGCTAAAAAAAACAACGAAAAAACCTGGCGGCACTGCTCTGCCCACCCCTCCTGTGTCTCTGGGGAAGGTCTCATCCCAGCAGCACCGTTATCCAGGGAAAGGGGGCTCCACGCAGATATAGGAAGGTCCCAGGGGCTCACATCCTACCCATGCCCTCTTCTTCCTCTCTCCAAGCTGCCTCTGGGGACACCTGCCCTTCCCTGCCCCTCTGCAGCCCAGAAAAGGATGCTGAATTATTCCCATCCCCTTTTGCCCTTCCCAAGCCCTACCTTTTATCCCTCCCTACTCTTTAATTTGAATAATATATCATCAACACTTTTTTTTTCCACCTCTTTATCTCTGTGCCGAGCCTCTACAACTCCTCAGCTGGCTTTTTTCTCCATTTCTCATTTTACTTCTGCTCTCCCCTGCATTTCTACTCTTTTGGGGATTCAGGAGGTGGCGTCTTTCTCTTCCTCCACTTGTCAACCCATGGAGCCAGGCCATTACCTGCTGGCTCCATTTGGCAGCGCAATAACCAGGCACTTGGTGGGCAATCCCCAATCACTCCTGGGCACCAGAAATAATTATTTCATCTTCAACAACTTCCCAAGCCCTTACCCACCTGAACCACGGTGCCACCCATCCTCCCTCCACCTCCAAACCAGCCAGACACCTTCAGAGGCGACACTTCTGCCTCCCATCCATGCACATTTCCATCACCTTCAGTCCCGACTGACCTGTCCTCACCACTCTTCCCCCTCTCCCTGTCCCAAGGACAGCTCTTCCCCAAGCCCGACACCTTTTTTACCCTCACCACCCATCTCCCCTCCTCCTCCGCTCTGACCCCACATCCAGCCACAAACCCCCTTGGCCACCCTCCCTGCACCCCATGGTGTCCCAGTCCCCACGGGATCAGCCCCAATTATCCCCCAGCCCCGTGCTGCGGGGACGAGCCCACCGCAGCTATTTCCACCGAACAATGCCGTCTCTTTGTTCTCTCCTGCTCCCCAATCTGTCCATCCATCTGTTCTCCCCGGGTTTACACTCCGGTTTTAAGCTCCTGGGGAAGGTTCCTTCTCTTTGTTCGGGGCTCGCTCCGTCACCGCGAGGTTGCAGGTCAGGACCAGACCACCTCAGTGCAAGGATTTTTTTTCCAAATACATAAAATCCAAATTTTACTTGCATCTAACTCATTAAAACCTTTTTTACTTTCGAATTTTAAGCAATAATTCCCCTTAGTCAAAGCAGTGACTTTCCCAGAATTTTTCTCAACCTACTCAGAAAAATCCAACATCGATTCCCGGGAAATTCTGCCTAAAACGGGGACGGAGGGAAGCAAACAATTACAAAATGTAGCAAGACTTCTGGACAAAGGCAGAAAGCCAGTGATATTATTGCTTCCTGGTTTCCACATTTTTCTCCAAACGCTTGGAAGAAAATGTAAGAAAGATGACACAAATTAGTAAAAAAGCAGCATGTCAGGAAAAGGGGCAGGCTGACCAAAAGGAAAAAGTAGTTCATTTTTTTTTTCTTGGTTTCTGCTTGGACAGAAATTACCTGTTCTGAAAAGGAGCTTGGATGTTGTTTAATAGCTACGAGGGATAAAGGAGCAGGAACCTGTCACAGGGGATGCTCACAAGGCCACTGCTGGTCTAGGAGCGATGCTGCACGCATCAAGCTGGGTTTTGGGAAGCAGGTGCACAGCGAGCACACAGCCTGCACGTAGCTCTTGAAACAAGCAGAAAAACTTCATTTTAAGCCCAACTACTAAAATATACCCAGAGAGAGCAATGGGGACCACTAGACGGTGTGGACTCGGCACCAACAGCCCTAAAAGCTTCGCCCATTTTAAAAGCCGACCCCAAATTAAACTAGCAAAAGAATAAAACACCAGGAATTAAGAAGCTTGTGATGAGTTTTAAAGGAAGAGTCTGCTTCGTTAGGACGGGGGTTTATTGACTCATTTCACTGGTGAGAAATGGGAGCTATTTCCTCGCACGTGCCAGAGCGCAGGAGATACCCGGAGGTATCTAATCAGGGCACTTTGCAGTGGTTCAAATCCCCGATTTCGCTCGCAGAGCCAAAGCCCGACGACTCAATTACATTGCTTATTATTTATAGGCATCCCCTAACCCATGAAAAATGTGCTCCCCATTCAGAGTCACCGGCTACTTACTGCTGCCACTAGCCAAGGGAGGAAGGCTCAGGTCCTCATCACAACCCCACAAAATTTGGGGGCATTTTTAAGAAGTAAAAACTTCATTTCCAGACCTTCTTGTTATTTGCAGTTAATTCAGACCTCGCAAAGTTTCTCACTGTGAATCATTCTGCAGCAATTTTTTTTTTTTTTTTTTAAAACCTCCCAAGATTCAGAAAAACTGACAAACATCCTGATTCATTATCAGCCTTACATGGACTACAAAAAAAAAAAAAATAAAGCAAAAAAAAAGGCAAAAAAAATCCAACAGTACAGAGTTCTAGAGACTTTTTTACTTCTGCTTTTTTACATCTGTAGTAGATGACAGCAGCATTTTCCTTCGTTTTTAAGTTTTCTCCTTGATACCATCTCATTAAATATCGCCAGAGAAGAAAAACATCCCATTTGCAGCAGGATAACAGCCACTTACGATTAAGCCCCTTCCAGGCTTTAAACCCAAGACGCTGCCCAAGAAAAGACTGATATTTATCTTTTTCTTCCTGACATTACAGAAAGCCCTGCAAGATCTCTGAGACATGGCCAGACCTCAACCCAGAGCCACCGTGGAGGCTCCCAGCTTTCTTCTGAGCATCCTTCCTCTCCAGATATCCTCCAGCTGAGGGCAGTCACCTCCAAAACACCCCCAGAGGGTTTCGGAGCAAGCAAGGAGCTGCACCTGATGATGGCTGAGCCCCCACGAGACCTTCAGTTGAAGGATGACCATGCCAAGGAGCGCCCACGGCCCCGAAACGGTCGGGAAACCCAGCCAGGAAGCGACGCAAACGTACATTTGCAGAGAAATATTTTGAAGCTTTCCTAATATTTACATCGCAACCCAAATAAAATCATGCTGACCATAACACACCTGTAGGCCGGGCTGTGCTCAATGCCTCGCATCTCACAGCCGAGGGAGCAGCCCCAGGAGGAGCCCCCGAGGGCCCTGCAGCACCCCAAAAGGGTCAGGAGCAGCCCCACATCCCCCAAAAGCCTCATCGGGGGGCTCAGCACCCGACCCGCACCCCGGTAGGGCCCACAGCTTTAAATGAAAATGGAATTTAATCTCGGACTTTTATATGAGAAAGGGCAAGCCAAAGAGGAAAAAAAAAAAAATCCCGGTGCTTTTAGTCCCTTTTCAATAAGTTATATCAAATAATGTCTTTTGCTAACTACATTAGAGAGCAATTATGACTTAATGGCTGTCTAAATCCATTATCAGTGTACATTTAACCTTTCAATATTTAAAGATAATATTTAATTTGAGCAAATTAATGGACTGCCTGTGAGACCAAGTATATCTATTTAGTCTTTCTGGTTTTCCATCAGTGATATTTCTCTTCAGATATCAACTTCTGTGACAAGCACACTGGTCAAGTTGTCCCTTGCATTCATACCCCAAATAAACATTAATGATACGCTGCGATGAATGAAGCAAGGAGTAAAATCTTGAATAAATACTAGATTTATCTGATATCACTGTTAACATTGCTTTCATATCACTCCACAGTTATTTTTGGTCCCCTACACAAACTATATTTATAGTTGTCCACATTCTTACCACTTTCACAATTACTGCTCTGTTAAAATTTCAGTTTAATTCCTTCATTTTAATCTCTGGCTCATGAAACCATCCCAGTCCATATTTTCCATACAAGAGCGCAACGGGGTTTATGGATTTCCGAGGCTGCCTCAGCACAAAATTTGTATTTCAAAAATAATTTAGGCGTTGAAGAAAGACCACTGCACAGGAGTTGGCAGTCCAGCGGGCTATTTTCCCCGAAAAACCAAATAAGCCAGTAAACAAAGCCTGATTACCTAAAAGACCAAAGGATTCATGAAAGACCCTGCTCCTTTCATATCACAGTTGCCATGGAGTCTTCCTGAAATTTCAAATTAAAATGTACACTTCTCAATACCAATCCCTCCGCCAGTTCCAGGGACCAAAAAAAACCCTTCGTTATTCGGAAGGGCAGATTTCGAGCCAGTACTCCACACCTTTATTTCCCCTCGCTCAATCAGTGGCTGGGTTTTAGCAAGGAAAGCCATCTACTTCCAACTCACGGATAACAAAATGAGAAACCCCAATCACCTACTTACATGGCTAAGTACACAGAAAGGAAAGCTACAACTGTTTTTGTAGACATAGAAATTTCAGTTTAAGGGAAAAAAAATCTGAATTCCATGGATATTGCAATTCAGTTTCAAAAAGGAGAGGAGGAGGAGCAGGGAAGGCTTTCAAATCCAAGCATAGACAGTCCCATTTAGAAGCGCATGATGCTCCCGTGATGTCATCTTCATCCTCTCCTCTCTTAAATAAAAAGGTGATAACATTCAAAGTTTGCACTATTTAAATAAACACAGGCAAATCATTGCACTTCACCAATGCAAGCCTCTAAGCGACGGCAAATGCATTCCCATGTCAAAACCTGGTGGAGCTACAGAACTAGGTTGACATCTTATTCACATATTGAAAGGTTAGAGGTGTTCCTCTGCGAATCAGGCGCTTTAAATAGAGTTTGACTTTGCACATTGTGCGCACTTCTATTCCATGGTACTACTTATCGGCTTCTGTGACAAAAAAAAAAAAAGTTTTTTTAGTTGCACGAGCAGGAGTCTGGCACAAATCCACTGGCTTCAGGCAAGCTACGCCCAGCTCGAGCCATTGTGTACAAGCAGAGCCCAGCTCAACGCTACATCGCCAATGGGCGCGATCCTTCTTCTAGCAAAGCCAGCGGGATGCTGCCTTGAGTAGGATGCTTTAGGATTGGGACCACAGTTTAAGCAAAGTCCCATGCGTGTTACATTTAGAGCCCTGAACAAAGGTTTAACAGTAGAAGAGCTGCTCCTGCTATCATTTACAGAACTTCAGACGCACAAACAACGCTCATCTCGGTACCCACGGTGGGCAGAAGCCCCAACAGCATCAGTGCAAGCAAAAGGACTGTGCTAGTTGGCTGAACTAGGAGAGCACAGAAAAGCTTAAGAGTTATTGGGAGGAAAAAAACCCACACACTTAAGTTAAGCATCTCATCACTGATACCCAGGCAGATTTCCTTATCTCTTGAGCTTCTACAACCCCCATGGCGAGTGACACAGTGCAAGGACCTGCCTCACCCTAGAGGAGGGCAGCAGCACAGGTGAGGCACAGGGACAAGAGGGGCACCAGGGTCCTCTCACCCCAGAAGCAGAGGAATCCCACGTTATCAAGTCCACAGGGGCTGTATTTTGGGTCATTATCTTATCTCCAGCCAGGAAACAGGATTTAACCATTTTAACCCTCATAATGAAAAGGGTTTTAAAGTTCTCTTAAAACACCAAAACCTATAGCTTGGGTAAGCAAGTTTAGTATTATTTCAGTAACAATTTCTTCATTTTAGTAACAAGATTTTGAAAATAAGTAGCATAAATCAGCTACATAGATGTATAGATAGATCTGCATGCTATGAGTTGCCACAAAAGCACCCCACCTCACCTCTCTAATCTAAAGGAAAGCAGGAATAGTCAAGTCAGAAATTGCAAAGGAAGAGTCCCTAACAAAAAAAACTGTGCAAAACCCTCAATCCCACAGAATAAGAGCACAAAGGGCAGGGTACCCCAGTCTCCATGCTGTTGCTTCCAGAATACATCACTGGAAACCTCCTGCTCGCCCCTTCTTACCTTCAGGAGGGCAGCAACCTCCCCAGCACAGAGCCCCCACACGCTCCAGCAGCCATCTCCACCACCCAAACCTGGCCTCCTCCAGCTGTCCCTGCTTTAATCACTGCAATTAAGCAGCCCACCAACACCTGGGGTGCCTCCACACCGGGGGGGGGGGGGGGGGGGGGGGGGCTGAATTCCCCCCAGGGCTCTCAGCTGCAGATGGTTTGGATGGTGCCCGCCGGCACAGAGGGATTTGGCAGCTCTCATCGTGGCCTTGCTCTGCTCCCTCCCGGGATGGGAACAGGGCAAAGGCAGCCAGGACAAGTGCCTGCCTGCATCTGGGAGGCAAAGATGCCTCCTGGTTGGGGCTTCCCATCAAAAAAGGCACAATCCCATAGAGATGTGCCTTGTATTGGGGTGGGGGGACAGATGGAGACGGGAAACACGCTGTCCGAGTGCTGGAACAGGATCCAGCAAACACACACTGGCCGTGTTTAATTTTTGTCAAAACGTCCCCGTAAGACTTCTGGCCATCAGGCCTGAGATGCTGGAACGCTATTCCAAGGCAACGTTTGGGTCAGAAACCCCGAGGATTTTCAGAGTGACAACCTAACCAATACCCGGCACCTGGCCCTATGCACCCGAAGCCTCCCTTCCAGCCCCGATTCCCTTCTCAGACACTACTGATACACGTCCCCACATCTAGAAGCCCTTTGCAATACAATGTTAGGAACTCCAATGGCTGGCAAGCGAAGACACAGCCATGGGAATGATGAACTGTGAGTGGCCAGCCAGCTATCGAGGGAGAGAAACTGCTCAGGAATGCGGGATTACCTGTTTGGAGCAAATCCCTGAGATAAGAGAGGGGATTTCTTTCTGCTCTTACTTGTGAGACGCAACAGGAACCCCGGCTGTTCGTGGATCCTACGCAACAACATCTCACAGCACACTCCAACATAAAAAAGGGTGGGCCAACCATTATGGGATACGCCAGCATGGCGCTGGACAGAAGAGGAGCGTGATTCCTTTTTAGCTTGCTTATGGGAGCTTGGTTTGGACTGAGCACCATTTTAGATATGACCAACAACTCTTTTTGCTTATACATAGATATAATTAAAATAGTTGTTTCACTCCGGCAAGGGTATTGTCAATAGTTTGCTGAGATACCCCCAAGAGCAGAAAGGCAATAACATGTGGACGGGAATGGTTTCCAGTTTATTTTGCTGAAAAGTGTTGTCTGTAAACTAAGAAAGCCTTCTAGTTAGAAATCTGCATTTCTCATAAGAAAATAAATGTGTTATTTTACAAGCCAGGCAGGCCAACCTGCGGTGCTCCAGAGGGGTCTCTATCCCTGCGCACAGCCTCCCAGACCCCAAAGCAGCAGGGGTGGCTGCGATATTCCTGCCTGAAATCCCTCACGAGCTTTCACAGGGCCCTCCTCACCCTACTGGCTGGTCATCGCTGACCTTTAAGGAGTGCTGTCCCACCTGAACCACCTCCTCAGGGCTTTTCTGCGTCCTTCTGGGTGGACAGGAACCTGCATTCCCGTCGGTGGGTAGGTAATTCTGCTTGCAACACATCTGCTGCCGACTATGGCATAGACAAAGGGGCTTTGTTATTATTTTCTGTGGGTGTGACTGCATTTGGACAGCAAGTGATGACACCTGAAGTTAGCTCCGAATGCTAGGGACCGGCGGAGGATGTTTCTTTGCAGGGAAGCACGCAGCAGGCACGACACCAGGTCTCTCCCTGTGGGAAGCTCGTCTGTGGCTCAGCTCTTTCCAGGGGAAAATACCACCGAGGCTCAGTCAAAAGGGAATTACTGGTAAGCTTCTTAGGTGCAAGCTCCGAGCCAAAATTAATCTTGAGACAATTAGATTCAACTCTATTCAGCAGAAGACAGTTAAGCCCAGAGCTGTAGAACCCAACACCAGTGAAAATGAGCTTTGGCGATCGGCGCGGCCACGGGAAGGAGCCGAGCGCGCGGATGCTGCGCGGAGCAGGAGCCGAGCGGTGGGGAGATCAAGTTTGCATCGGGGCCCTCTGGCAAATACCAGAATCGGAGAGAGGAAAAACAAACAAACATTGTTATGCCTTAGCAAACCTTATTAATTTCAGAAATTACAACCTCTGAAACCGATGCCAACAATTAGGAATCAGAGATTGTCCTTTGGTTGTCATCTTAAAAGCTCAGAGAGGGCTGTATCTACAGACCTGAAAGAAGATAATTGTTGGTTAGACTTCTGTTTGTGACCATCAGAAATGTTACCTTAATTTGGCCTTAATGACCTATAATCTCTTTTAGCATATGGCTTTTAGAATGGTTATTATTCAGCTTGATCTATGGCTATAATGGAGCAGAACAGAACTGTGGGTATAATTAAAATAAGTTCCTGTAAAAGTGGAATATGTAGTACATTGCTAATGTGTAAATGACTAAATAACTTAATTAGGTGAAATGAAGTGCACTTATAACCACAGATGCTTAAGCCGAATCATGATAATGTTGTGTATGTGAATATATTTTTTTTAAATATGTTTATAACCCAAACAGTAGGACAAGGAAATACAAAGCACACACTAGTTATGCGGACGGCGGTGAATCTTTTGAAGCGAAGTTTTCCTTACAAATTAACGCGGAGCTGGTGGGGAAAAAACGTTTTCGAATCGCTTTAAAACGCTGAAAGGGAACAACTTTTCACTTGGCCGTCCCAATCCTGGCAAATGTCTTCTTCCAGCAAAATCTAAAGCGGAGCATATGAGAAAATAATTCTTCCGGGCAAGCCCCAAAGACTAAATAAATGACTGGGAGCCTCCTCTCCCAAGCCCACCTATTCATATCGTGCCTTTCCATTCCTGTACCTATCTCCTTCATTAGCATGAGTATGTAGGGCAATGAAATGTGTAAAGCTGCAGAAGCCGGGCAGACAAAGAGCCCAATCCTTTGCACAGGGAAGTCAGCAGGAAAATTCCCATTGCTTTCACTATCCAAAAGCCCGGCTTCCAGCGCAGGGGGAGAAGCACATAAAGTGCACTTGACGATTCAAAACATAGGCCTGATCTTGACAGTCTTCCATCTGAGACTGTCAAAGTGAATACGAGCAGCTCTAAAAATCACTTACAGCACTTGTATTCATTGATTCATCCATATTCATTCTTCCTCTCTCACTGCACCCTTACTGGAGGTGAATGTAACATAACCATGAGCATGATGAGGAGATGAATAAGACAAATTATTGAATGTGCACTTGAAGGAGGCTTCAACCAAATAAGCAACCAGGAAATGTGTACTTTAATTTTACAATGAAAGATGAAAAGGAAGGGGACGAGGCGGCATCTTCACAAGTACCTAAAGAGCTGGCGCACGTCTTCCTCCCAGAAAGCAACGAGTCTCCCCGCTGCCCAAACTAAAATAAAGATATTTTAGACTTATCCTATTAGTTTCCCAGCAGAACGCTAGATCTTCAGATAGGGTAAAATGGCACGGCTCCGTGGGTGTTTGCAGAGTTACGCTGATTTATTCCAGTTGTGGATCTGACAGATTATATAAATCCACCACCACTTCCTTCTGCATGTTATCTATTAGTTTTTATTGCTCCAAAGAAAAGTCAAGGTCACCAAGTTGCAATGCCCAGACAACGTTTTCCCATCCGTTGTTTAACTTTCCTCATATTTATTAATTAGCTGCCTTTAATGAGAAAGAGAAGTGCGATATTTGCAGTATTTCTGAGTGAGCCAGACACAAGAAGTGTGAATATCCACCAGAAAAACTGTTTCGGCGGGGTTCATACATCCAGCACTAGGCAGCAAGCGGCCAGAATTTGTGATGATCCTCTGCAAGGAACTTTTCCCGTTCCACCGATGGGCAAATGAGATGTTCTTCCTTGAAGTCCTCGCGGGAAACTCTGATTAAATTAGAAAAAGATCAAACCCCTTTTCAACTCGAAAATCATTTGAAACGGCTACAATGAATGCAGGAGAGCAAAATAGCTCTTGTATGTAAGCAAACCCATTTTAAGGCAAAATTTGGACGGAATCGAGAGGCTCAGAATAACTATTTGGAATCTGTTGCTATTAGTCACCGAGTTGGACGAAAATCAAAAGCTGCTAATAATGGCGATGCGCATTCAGGACTGCACAGACACCCTGCCACTCGGAAGGAGGCATTTTGGAGGACAGGCTGCTCAAAACGAGCTGAAATGGCAACGCGGGGATCTGTTCCCCTCCCGAGGTACAAAGCCGAGCGCACCTAAGGCGAAGGGGAGAGGAGGGCTCTCCTCCTCCCGGGAAGCGTCGCCCTCGGAAGGATTTCCATCTCACGTCTCCTCCTTGGGAGCCCACTGAAATCAATTAACTCTGCAACTGGAAGCAATTAACCCTCCGAAACGCACCACGCCAAGCACAGTGGCAGTCTTTAATAAATATAATAAATACAGAAATAATAACACCGAGCGCCGCGGCGAGAGAACGGTTTTCGAGCTCATGGGATGTGGGCTCTTGGTTCTTCAGACACGAGAACGAAGGGTTTTGTGTTCTACAAAAAACAAGGACAAAAGGACAAAAAATAAGGGTTCAAGTAGACCCAGGGCACCTTTAAGACTGGATTCATCTCATTTAATTCCAACCATCTAAAAAGCAGGCGTGTGGTCACCAAGCTCTGTCTACAGTCGGCACGAGGAGGTGGGTGCCTTGCAAAACCCATCTGAAAGCACTACCTGAAAAAGGGAAAAGCCTTCTGATCTCTGCACAGAGGCCTGGCCCCCTCCACTGATAGCCTCGATGATCCAGCCGTGGGGACAGGACTCAGCTGAGCGGGAGGAAACAAGTTTATATTAAAGAGAATAAAGCTGCTTCTTTTATAATCCCGCACTTTCTATTTAAGCTCTTTCTCTTTTGGATTAAGAAAATAACAATTCTCCATTAGGCACGGCATTAGACACTGCCCTGCTTTCAAACACACCCCCAGTTCGCCCAGTGGCACTGAGGCGGATGATTTTGTACAGCTGGGAATATGTTGAAAAAGAGATACCAGTCTCCAGAAGTTTAAAAGATCTCATTTTTGGCGTAACAAATATCTCCTTTTTGTGCTAGGACACTCTTGGGTGTGATGGCCACATAAAACACTTGGGCAGCAGAAGGTAGAAGCACAGAAATAATCACCTTGCCTCTTTTCTGGTGAAGTTTTGGGTTATGGTCTTCTCAGTTCTTTCCTCCATCCCTGTCTCCACTTCCAAATTTGAAACAAATCACCTCTCCTGGACCCTAAGCAGGGCAATATTGGAATAAAAGGGGAGGATTTGGGAACCAAGGTTCATGTGGCTGTATCAGACAGACCCAGCCTGCAATGTGGGCCAGTGGTGGCTTTTTTTCTGGACTTAGGAAAACCCTCACTGTTGGCAGAGTGTTCCCCTGCTGCCCCATCCCACACTCAATGCAATGGCAGAGCTCTCTCTATGGGATTTGAGCTGCAAAAAGCCTAAATCTTGCCCTACAGAGCTCAGAGAATGAAGGTTTAATGGCTGCAGTGTTTCTCCTTTCCTACAGAGCTCACGTTCACAAGTCCAAGGAAAGATTATAAACAAGTAAAGGGGAAGAAATGGTGAAAATAAACGCCACATCTGGCCAAGCAGGGATGCACAGGAAGGCAAGAAGCGACCGTGATGCTGAAGCAGCCCAAACTCAGCTGAATTCTCAGCAGAGACTACCCAAAGTAACACGTGGCTCCTAACAATTTCATTTTCAACGTGACAGCGTTCTCGTGCTTCAATTTTTCGAGGTTTGTGGTTTGAAAAATAACTGAATAAACGCTATTTTCCTGCCAATAATGTTGCTGGTAAGGATTTAGGGAACCAGCAGTCCCATGGGAGGAGGGCACCCACTGACCAGCGGGCAGGTAACGGGTAATTCTGCCACCTTAACTTCCTAATGGGGCATCAAGGAGCTTTCAGCAGCTTGTGTACTTCAGCCACAGGCAGGGAGATGCGAAGAAGCATCAGCATTTCACACTGACCAAACCGCTTAATCACATCTTGACACGAGCATGAACCTGAAGCACTCTCGCCGCCGCGCTGCCACTAGTGCCAATTAGCTGCTTCGGTTTGAAAAAAAGACAGAGATGAAAGAGGAAAAAAAAAAAAAAAAAAAAAAAAGGAATATAAATGAGAAAATTAGGCAAGGGAGAAAGACAATGTCCATTAGTTAATAAGCTGGTTCCTAAATTAAATGCTCTAATTTCTGATGTTTACAAAATATCTAATTTTAGGAACGTGAATTTTCCCCTGTTTATACAGCAGGACACAGTATTTCCTAAGTAAGTAAATCTTTCCGAAGAGCATAAAATCAACAAAGCGATTAGGCCCAGAAAACAAAAGTTAAGCAAGGCTTTTGCTCACAGCTCCGCGCCCGCAGAATAATGCGTTATCGAGTTTCTCATCAGGACCTAACGCACGATTCTCCCCAGAGGATTGTGTCATCGGGCAAAATGCTGGTGAAGAAAGCTGGCTGAGGAGAGGCCAGATGAGCACAGCGAGGATGAGTGGTCCCCGGCAGCACGAGGTGAGGGCAAACCCAACCCAACTGCTGGCAACGCGCCGGGGAAGATCAGCTCGTGAGGTCTGGCCAGAAAATCTGCATCCCTGCCACCCGAGCAAGAGGCAGATCCGAAATCCCCCAGCACGGAATTCATTTACGTGGAAAAGCTCAGGAAAAAAAAAAAGCAATTTTCCAAACCCTTGCTTCCATTTCTCCTTCCGATCTCTGCCACAAGCACTCGGGTAGCGCTGAAAAACTACCCCGGGTCTGAAGAATAAAATAAAAAAATCTGAAAAATCAGGTGGAGCCACACAACAGCATTTGGGGCTGTTCCTCACGGAGCCAGCCGCCTCATCCCTGCCCTTCTCTCCAAATATCCGCAGCATTAAACCAGATCCGAGGCCTAATGGCCCGCAGTCACCTAGGGCTGAGGAGCATTTCTTGCCCCTCGAGCAGCAGGGCGCCCAACATTTCCTGCGCCTTTCGGGCTCAACCACCACGTGGAGCCGCCACGATCGAGGCCGCAGACCTACAAGGAGCCCGAAATAATTCGGGACAGGTTCCTACGACCGTGGCCCCTCTCCCTGCATCACTTGCAGCCGAGTCACCGACTTATCGGCGAGGTTTGTAATGGAAATGCTGACGGACCCCTCGCTCTAGTGGCACTGGCAGGTGCTCCCACAATGCGAGGACATAATTCAATCAAGCTTTTGGCTGACGTCACGAAGCACAAAACAACCCCGATGCTTTATGAACAGCACCAGAACCCCCGAGATTCAATTACAGCCCTGATATTCGATCAGGAGTCGTACTTAGCTGTTTTTAATACAACAAAACCTTTGTACCGGTTATTTATCAAACGGGTCGATCGGATTTAAATGTACGGTCAGGAGGAAAAGTGCCCCGTGCCGCCTTAACCCGACAACCCCAAACCTTTGGGAACAAGGCAGCCTTTTAGTCAGGAACCGGGGTTTGTACAGGAGGGAGTCTGATTTTTAGACACCACACAGCCAAAAGAACCCCATCCCTATTTTGTCAGGGGCTACACACATGCCTATGAATCAATTCAATGACTTCATTTTATTTTTCCTCAATTTTCAGACCCCTAAAACTACCCCGGTGAACACACCCATCACTTCACGATGGATGCGGTACGCAATAGGGGTTTTTTTGTGCTTTACCGTTTGAAGTTAATTTTTCGGGAACCCCCGACGCCTTTGGTGCCTTGCTGCAGGCACTGGCAACCACTGAGGGTGCCCGCAGCACCATCGGCACACTGACAATGCTACAACCACGGCCCCAAAATGAGAAAACGATGCCCAGGACCCAGCTGCGGGTGAGGAGTGAGGCTGAAGGCAGCCGGATTCACTACCCCAACCCCGGCAGCCTTTTCCCCAGGTGAGAAGCAAATCACTCCACCCAACAACCCAACCCTCAGGGGATTAGCCAAACTCCACGAGGGTGCTCCACAACCACAGCAGCGCCGGGGAAGCGTTGTTTCCAAAATAGATCAATGCCCAGCCAGACAACAATGGGTCGCAGCTCCAGACTGTCAGCACCACCAGCAGCAGCCTCGAAAGACATCGTTAACCGGCCACCGTCCCGAGAGCTCGGCGCCAGCAATGGGCCCGCTGCACCTCTGCGGGAAATCCTCACCGCCCTAAGACCCTGAGATAACCCCGGTTTAAATCCACCTGCCTGGCTGATATGCACATCGACGGCACCGCCGTTTACCTTGGCACGAAGGGTAAATACAACAAGCTTTCTCAAGAAAAGAGATTAGGGAACATCTTTGGGAACGTTTGGAAAAATTCTCCGTGAGCGCGCTCGCTGGGGGAAAGCTCCCACCACCAGCAGCAGGTGGAAGGGAACAGCTCTGCTGGCCAGCCTTCCAGGAGCCAAGCACAAATCCCAAAGCTGAAGGTTTGGGGACCCTCGAGCAGCACAAGGGGAGGTTTCAGGGCTGGGCTGGGTCCCACAGTGGATGCAGAAGGGAGCAGAGACCCTTCTGGGGGCTGGCGCCTCCAGGACGCGATGCGGGGCCCTGGACAGGGACATCCCGGGGTGATGCCCTGGGGTGATGCCTCCCCCCGGCAGCCACGAGGAGCCCCAAGAGGTGCAGGCACCTGGCAGCATTTTCTGGGTTTCAGAACAAAAGGCTGCCTGGGATTCACAGCATCAAAAATAATTCCCACCTCTCGAAATGTGATTTCTGGCTCTTTTTAGTTGCGCTCCGACTGCGTTCACCTCCCTGGTTATGGTTTATCCGGGAGAATTTGGGTACAAGACCTTTAAACCACTGCAAACACATCCCCTGCTCCCTGCTAAACAATCACAGATCCGCTATCTCGGCTTATGGGAACCGATCCGAACAGCATCGTGCTATCAAACACTGGAAACCACAAGCCTGGGGCCACCGGGGCTCTCCTCTTCTCTGGGCCTTCCTCAGACACAAACTGCCAGATCCAAAATGTAGTTTACCATTAGGAGTAAATGTTTGATCTGTAAAGCTTACAAAACGACTTTGTTTATCATAGCAGATGAAAGAAGGGGGAAAAAAAAAAAAAAAGGAATAATTTTAAACTCAAAACAAAACTGTTTATATGACAGCTTTTAGTGCTCCATGATTCTGTGCATTTAAGAGAGATTCAAGCAATTAACGGCATAAACTTTCATTACATAGTTCTATTATATATGTTTATGTGACTTAGTTGTTCATCTGTTATTTAAGTGATCTCCTCATTACAATAGCAGGGTGAAGATATTTGCTGATCTTGTAGAAAAACGCCAGGCAGTTCGTTCGCTCTGCTCCGCTCCTCGGATCTCAAAGCGTGCGTGCTTAAAAGCTTTTATTTTTTTATACCTAGTAGGTAAGTTAAATATCGAAGTGATCCTAAATTCGGTAATTTGTAGAATCATGGGGGAAAATTCATATTTTTTTTTTTAAATCACAAAGTATTGCTGCAGTAGCCAAAAAATAAGTGTAAGTGGTGAAAGGTTACAATCTGTGGGAGCTGGTATGCAGGAGGTGCACAGGCTGGCCATTATTTATGCTTATATTTAGTGTTTTGTGGGATTTCAGTCACTAGAAGCTGCCCGACACGGATCGATCTGAATTTGGGAGCGGGGAGAGCGCAAACCCTCATGGGAAGAAGCCAAACTGTGGCTCCTGTTCCCAAATGCCTCCTTTCTCTGCATCCCTTCCCGAGCGCGTTACACAAGCTTCCTCCACCTACCTACCTCCCAGCCAGCCCCGAGCTCACCCGTTTATCAGAGCCCTCGTTCACAGGGAACTTGGATCCACTGAATCATCTCAAACAGCAGCGCTGCCGCTGCTAAATTTGGCTGCGGCAGGCACAAACGTCTCCTCCAAGTGACATTTGGCTGAATCTGGCCCCCGAGCGTTTCAGCCTCCCAGACAGCTAATGTGTGTGTTTCTGAATTATTAAATGCAGGCAGGAGCCTTGACAAGGTAGACATCCAGTGATTAGGAGAAAAAGTGTTTCTAAAGAAGCAACAGTATCCAAGGGGCACCACTGCACTGCCTGGGATACAATTCTCTCCTGTGCCATCCCCTTTTGGAGCCGATTCATTCAGACCCTCTGCCACCAACCGGGGCTGCTTTCCCCAGGATCAGAAATCGGGGGGAATTATTTGGTCGGTGTTTAATCGCCAAGAGAGGAGCCTCGCCTCCAGATTTAGCACGGAGGCGGCTGACTTTAGCTGGGGCGATGCTGCTGGCTGGCCTCGGCGGGATGCCCTCGGCCATGAGGGCAGGACACGAGGGCAGGAGGATCCCCTCTCCTTTCTAACCCAGCCTTTGGGTCCCGTCCTGCCCCGGGCGCCGCGAGGAGGAGAGCAGGATCGGCTCCTGGCGAGGAAACAGAGCTGGGAGGGCGGGAGGTAACGAGCATTCTTCTTCCCCTTAATCATAATTACGAAACGGGAGGGCTGAGGAAGATGGCAGCGCTTGGTCGCCTTTGTGCGGCTCCCTCGCGAAGCCCTGGCGCCGTTTCCAGAAGGCAAAGTGCGGCCGGGAGCCGCGGGGCTCTGCCACGGCGAGCCCGGCACCCACCCCAATACCAGAGCCACGTCCCCACACCTCTTGTCCTTCGGTACTAAAACCCACGGGGCTGATCCACAGGCTAAAAATTCCTGTGCCTATGGACGCCCGTGGGACCCCTGCGTATGTGCCGAGGGGCGCCCAGTCCGAGGGGCTGTTCAAACGTCTCCAGGTAATGGAGATGTTTCACAGATCTCCATATTTCACTTCATTTTTTATCCTTGATCAACTGAGAACAGCAAAATGATGCACCTTTCCCAAAAGGCCACGCTCTGAACACTGAACTGGACCTAAATAACCTCTATTTTGTTAAAATTTGCTCACAGGCACGTGGAAAGTAAATAAGGACTTCAAAACCGAGCTGAATTTGCGATTCCCTCGTTTAAGATGTATTAATTTGTGATCACCATTATTCTAGCGCAGCCTTAATCAAACCAACGGCAAAATTAAAAGCAAGTTTTTCTTTAAAACCTGACTTGGCTCGATTCAGCGGTGCCTGTGCTAGCAGAGATTTGCTGGGGCAGTCAGAAAGGCCAACGAGAGGAATTTGGGCTACTCCCACCCACACACAGGCACATCCTTAGTGGGCAACCTCGCACAGATGCCCGAAAAACTTAGGTAAAATCAGATACTTAAAATAGAAGATGCAGAAATCGAGCCTGATCAGGAAGCTGGGGGGCTTGCTGAACGGTTCAGGAACCTGAGCGTGCCCGATGTGACAGACCTGGCGAATCCTTCAGCATCACAAAGTGCTGCAAAGCTGCTTCGAAACCCATCCTCAAACCCAGCACCAGCGAGCATCTGATTCAGCAATCGCGCCTCGTTTCCCACTGGCTCACACTTGGATTAGGACAAACGCTCTTGGTGCGGAAGCCGAACTATTCGGAAAATTTTTGAACATCCGGGAAAATTCATTTGATTTTGGCAACTGTCCTAACGGCCCCAACAAAACAAAACAAAAAAACCCTCATTCTAATGGACGTGCATTGTTCGATTTAAGTCGCAGGTATTAAATCACTCCGCAAATCCAGCAGAAATTTGAGGTAACTCCAGGGGAGTTTTCTTAAAAATAATTTCAGTCCTCACCAATTCCCCCCGTTAAGGTCAGAGTCTCTAAGCCAGCATGGCTGAATTGTTTTAGTGCTCTCTGCTGAACACCTGCAAACATCAAACAAAAACTCCTGGTCCTTTACTGGGTTGACAAAAGCCTTTCATGTGAAAAATGCTCCATGGGAATGTCACGGCTGTGGCTCAGGTTACATTCCTTTCTCCCTTGCAGCCCTCACCATTTCTTAACGTGGTAAGGAGCCATGTTTGTGAAATTAAAGATTAAAAGGAAATGTGGCTTTACTTTATTTTCATTCACACGTTACAAATCACAATGGAGCATCATATATTAGATGAGTAAAAAGCCATTAGGATGACTTTAAGCATGAAATATTACCACACTTCGTAAAGTCCAGTTAGTTTCACTTCACTGCTTGGGATCACTTTTTGTTGGGGACTTGTTTTGGTTTTTTTTAAGTGAAGTTTCAGGTGAATGCAGAGGAATGACAGCTGTGCTTCCCTGTCACAGCAAATAGGATTTTGAAAAGACCACTAAGGGATGGCGAGCTCAAACTTGAGAAGGGCATCTGTCCAGGAGGATGAACGTGCTGCATGCTGATTGCTAAAATTCCAGGTTACCAGCTAGAATAATCACCTCCACCCATATATCAGCAACGAAGGTACCTTTAAACCTTCCAGATAGCTGCATGGAGCATCTCTTGAAGCAGCTGTCTGGGCAGTGTCATATAAACCCCGAATTTCTCAAGCCCAGGCTCGTTAGAGGAACACACAGCCAAGATCTCTAGGAAGCAAGACCACCGCCCGCAGCTGGCCAGCAGCAGTGGCCCCACTTCTCCCCCACGCCCCTCTGCCTCCAGGCCACGCACCCACCCTCTCTGCGAGGATCAGGTCGGGGCGATTCACCAGTCCGTGGCTTTTGACAACTTTTGGGGAAGCACTGACCGCTCGCCACAAAAATCCACCCCCAACACCAAGCAGCGGAGCAAAGCCACCGGTGTGTTTGAGCACGCACAAGTTGTCACCCGGTGGGAGCCTTCAGGTGGTATTTAGGATGCTCCCCATCTCCCTATCACCGGCTGACCCCAGCTCATTAAATCCTCAGGACGTCTAAAACGATGTGTCAAAGTTACTTGAATGCTCTCGGCTTCAGAAACGATAAAAAACCAACCACAGCCCCTCCATTTCACCCACTGCCTGGCTTGGCTTTGCTATTTCGGAGCAAAATGACTTCATAGGTGAGGTCTCCGATGCATTGATTAAATACAGCTATCTAGTTAATTGCTGTTAGACCAAGTGTTGGTTGCTGCATTGCCTGGGATAGAAGCATGGCAAATTGATTTGCCTGGCACAAATACTTTTCACTTGTCTCCAGCGAAAACAAATATAGCGAGCATTATAAATTTGCCTAAACCGCATACCTAAATTATACAATTCAGAAAAGGACACAAAATGGGATTCACATCTTCAGCTTGCGAGACACGAGGCAAAGCACATTTGGAAAGTTATTCGAACCTGACAATGAAATTCTCCAAGTCACTATATTCAGAATATAACCAAACGGATGAAAATAAAGCACGTTATTTCGCGAGTCTGGACAGAACAAAATGCCTAAAATGAGTGCCTAATAATTGCAGGTGGCACTTGATACAGTGTCCTAAAACTGTCTGTTACAGGCTGCCTTCAGATTTGGAAGTCTTTCTCTAAGTTAATTAATATAGCAGTGCCTTTAATAAAAATGCCTATACTGAGTGCACAGAAGAGGTTCCTTTAATTGAGCACAAACTGCAAATACCAGGCACGAAACTATACGCAGTGACGTGTTTGTATCTAGATATCCACTGGCAGTTTGCAGTGAAGACTTGTCCAAATTTCCCATCTGATTTAGAACAGTTCCCTGAGTCTAACAATACTACGTACGGTGTGCTGGTATGTGGAATTGCCTGGGCTTTTAAAACACTGCAACAGGATTTGTGTCCTGTCCAAAACCCCGCATCCCCAAAGCAGGGAACCCTCTTAAACAAACTTCAGAGAAGAGCAAGGCAATTTCCAAAACGCGTCAGTATCCTCGCTAGTTTTACTCCTAATTTGTCAGGCATATAAAAGCCTCTATATAAAACGTCAGTTGCCAGACAATTATTGCACACATATGTTGTACCGCAAAGAGCTCGGGTGTTGCTTTTTGTCATCAAACAGGACTCCTGCTTTTATGGAATGCAGAAGTTGCCCATGCAGTCCCACTGCAGCCAAATAAACAAACACGCACGCACACACAAACAAACAAATCCGCCCGGGAAATTTCAGGGACTCTTCAAAAGCAGTCAAATATTTGGAATATTTGCCTTGCTTTCGGTCAGGACCAGAAACCAGCCTGGAGATTTTAATTCAAGGAAAAATATTTGGTCAGCGAGCTCCGATCTCTGACACCAAAGAGTGCTTTTCCTGGAAGGGCTTGGTGTTTACACTCGGATACTCGCTCGTTTATTTATTTAATTTAGGCAGCCTTCATTCTTATTCGCAAAATTAATTCTCACTCGAGGTGTTGCGATCATCGGTTCTCACAGAGAAAAGACAGCGTCCGAAATTGTAAATCAAAATCTCCAGTGCTAAATTAAAAAAAATAATAATAAAAATAAAAAAAGGAAAAATATTTAAACTAGCCCACCTTGAAGAATTACACAGAGGGAAAGTTCTTATAAAATAAAAAAAAAATCATAAATGCAAGGAAATATTGTGAAAACACCCCAGCCTTGTGGAAATAGCAATAACAACAATAATAACAGCAATAATAACAATAGCCAGCACTTAGGAATAATTCCGCTCAAATCTGAATGAATCTGCTCCCCAGAAGAGATTAACACGACCACAACAAAGGTAATGCCTATGGATAAATATCTAAGAGCATTTCAACTCCGCACTGAACAAAAACGTTACATACTTGAGCCAGTAAAATGTCCACTTGCCAAGGAAGTTGGTCCATTTTTGCCACTGCTCACAGGAGGTGAAAACATCTACAGAAAAAAACGACAAGAAAAACAAAGAGACATTACTAGTGGAGAAGAAGCGACTCCTGGTCCACCGCTCGCCAAAAAGTTCCTTCCGCGCTCGCTGCGAACTCTGCTCGCAGTTTGCCTGATGCGAGGCATCGTCCCCCACAGCCCCGAGAGCCAACTCGGTATTTCTTGCAGCCCCCCCCCGGCCCCTCACCACCACCAGCAGCACGTTTCGCTCGGGCTCATTAGCTCCCCGGATAAGCTCTGCTCCCCGAGCATTTGGGAGCCCCCCGTTCCCCCGCGGGGCTGGCCGCAGCCCCGGAGCGGGGCTCGCTCCCCTCTCCTGCTCGCTCGTCGACAAAGGCGGAAAAAAAAAAAGAAAAAAAAAAAGAAAAAAAAAAAAAAGTTTGTTGGTCGAAACCTTGGCCATAAAGGTAGCAACGTCCATGTCCAGCCCGCTTTAGGGTTTGCCTGTCATCTGTGCACCCAAATAATAATAATGCAAAGTGCCACCTGCCCTAAATTCTCATTTCGTCTCTACCACGAGAGCAGTTTGAGGCGAGCCTCTCTCCCTCTCCCCCTCTCTCCCTCTCTCTCTCACCCTCTCTCTCGCTAGCATTTATTTCGACCCTAATTGGTTTCTCTCTTCTTCGACGTGTCTAGTGGATAATACGCACCTTCCCTGAGTCAGAGCCTGCAAAAAGCCAAGGAACAAATGGAAAAAGTGCAACAAGCAAAGAGGGGGCTGCGAAGCTGCCTCAGGCTACGTTTCCTGGCCAAACTTCCCAAAGCCATTCCTCCCAAGCAAAGGCTGGAGCAGCAGCAGCAGCAGCAGCAGCAGCAGCCTGGAGCAGCCTCATTTAGCAGGGTGCTGCGGAGTTTTGCGGGGGGTTCATTTCGAGGCACACACGCATCTCCCAGCAAGCCGGTTCCCCCCTCAAATAAATAAATAAATGGAGAGAGCTACTCCTGACATATCGGGGGGAAGGGAGGGGAAGGGGAGAGGAAGGAAGGGGCCAGGGGGAGGGGAGCCGAGCCTCCAGGAGCCAGACAAGTGCACGGGGCCCAGGGAGAGCCAAGCTGGGGGCTCCGGGGGGCTCGGGGGCAGCTACAGGCAGGGCAGGTTGGGGGGGCAAACTTTCAACTGAGCCGCTCATGGATTTCTTTGCACTTTTCCGCGGGCCAAAAAAAAAACTCGCAACAAGGGAAGAACGGGCCAGGAGAATGGCAGGCACTCATGAGGCACGGAGCAGCTCATGTGCCAAGCACGCCGTCCAACGCGAAGCACGGCGAGAGCGCTCGGCGGTGGCACCGGCTGCTGATGAGAAACGGTCGCTTTTAGGGGCGTCTCTTTCGGCCAAAAAAAATTATATATATATATATATATATATCTCATTTTAGGCATCCAAGACATTACAAAATAAGCCGTGCACACGACTGCATCTCCCATCACACACAATAAGAAATAAGAAAAAAAAAAAAATAAAGGCTAATTTTTGGTTTTCTTTTTTTTTTTTTTTGCGTTTTTAAGCAAAAAAAAATATATTTAGCACGGTTCTAGCTGCTGATTAAAAATTACCCAATGGACTCAGATCGCAGTTGGGTTTGGTTTTTGCTTTTTTTTTTTTTTTTTTTTTTCCAGTTTAACAGATCAGCTAGAAGATTTTTTTTTTTTTTTTTTTTTTTACAGCTGTTGTTAATTTCCACCGTTGTTTCTTACCGCACTGAAATCCAGTAAATCACTCAGTTCTTTGTCCGTCCCTAAGGCAGCCATTCGCTGTTGGTGATGCATTTTAGCAAAATCACACAAACCTAGAAACATGGAAATAACCGCAATCAGAAACCCAGTCCCGAGCCTTGCAGGAAACACAATCGGGTTTGGTCGGGGGAGGGGGGTGAGGGGTCGGGGGGGGGGGTTGAGAAGAAGGGAGGGAAATTAAAAAAAAAAAAAAAAAGATGGAGGGGCAGCAAAAACAACAACAACAACAAGAAAAAAAAAAAAAAAGGCGATCTTGTATTTCCAAAGAGGCGATGGAAAGCCGGTAACATCCACTCTAAACCCAAAGGCGGAGGAGGCAAAAAAAGCGAAAGGCTCGCTCCCGGAGCATCATTTATGCAACAGGAGGTTCGGCGAGGAATGAATGAGGATCCCAGAGAAGCAAACTACAGCCATCCGCTCCCAACTTTTTCCCCTTCTCCTTCTTCCACGCCAAGCGGGGCGTTGGGAGGCGAGGAACGGAAAGGAAAAAAAATAATAAAAAATAAATAATTAAAAAAAAACAGCGAGAAGAAAAAAAAAATGATAATAATTAAGAAGAAAAAAAAAAAAAAAAAAAAAAAACAAATAGATGCGGAGTCGCAGGCTACGGAGGCGCCGGTGCTGGAGGGACGCGGGGCGGGGGTGGCGGGGCCGGGAGGGAAGCGGCGAGCGGAGAGCCCTTGCCAATTAGCCCCAATTTCTAATTAGTGCCGAGACGGGTGGTTAATAACAACGACCGAGGAGCGGCGGCTCGGGCCTGGGCGAAGTCATCAGTTCCCTCCGAGCGGCCGGGGGGGAGGGGAAGGCGGCGGAGGGAAAAGGGAAGGGAAGGGACGAGCGGGGAGGGCAGGCGAGGCAGGAAGGGAAGGGAAGGGAGGGAGAGGAGGCAGGGAAGGAGGGAAGGGAGGCAGGGAAGGAAGGGAAGGAAGGGAAAAGAAGGGAAGGGAAGGGAAGGGGCGCGGAGCCCGGCGCAGCGGCCGCCTCCCGCCCCGCGGCCCCTCCGAGCCCCGCGCCCGGCCCCGCGCCCCCCGCGCCCGGCTGGGAACGGCCCCGAGCGGCCCCAAACGGCCCCAATCGGCCCCGAACGGCCCCAAAAGGCCCCGGAGCCGAGCGCCGCCTCCATACCCGCAGATCATGGAGCTGCAGATCCCGGCGAGCCGCCGACTGCCGCCCGCGCCGCACTTTTGCACGGATTAGACTTTAAATTTCCCCGAGCTCGCACACATCCACATGGCAAAGCAAGTTTATACGAGGCTGCACGTACACGTGATGCGGGGACTTTGCCAAGAGGAACAATATTTTTCCCCTCGTATTATCCAGTCCGGTTTCTTTTATATACATATATCTCTATACACGCACACACAGATCTCGCTCTCCCGCTTTGTTTGGGTTTGTTTGTGCCCCCCCTCCGCTGCCTCCAGCTACTGAACTGCCCAAGCGCCCTCGCCTCGATTTACGGGGAGCATCGCTGCAAAACTTTTGCAAAACCCCACCGTCGCCTTCGCTTTACGCTCAAGTTTCTGGGGACGCTGCCAGCCCCCCCCTCCCCTCCCCTCCTTTGCAGCACTTTTTTATTTTGCATCTCGCTAGCGCAGGCCCGGCCGTACTCCACCGAAACGAGTCCGACTTCATTACATATATATATATATATTTTTCTTTTTTTTTCTTTTTTTTTTTTCCAGTAGGAAAGAGCAAGCAGCGAGCCGTGGAGCTCAGCGTTTGCACCTCGGTGTACATCTCGCACAGGGAAGCACGCCGTGGCCAGAGCACAGCGGTTTAGCCACACGGTTACACGTCCACACACGCGGTGTCCGCTCGCTCCCTTTGCACTTCCACCCCATGGAAGAAGTTTGCAGCTCTTTGTACAAGAACACGGCGGGATCGACAATTTATAGAGATATTTAAAAAAAAAAAAAAAAAAAGGAGAAAAAAAATAAAAAAAAAACGACACGAGTTACTCTAACAGCAAATTGTAACTTTACCTTAAATGGCCACAAATATGTTCACAATATTCCAAGGGAGGAAAAAATAAAAAAGGAAAAATGTTGTAAAAAAAATTAAAAATTAAAAAAAAAAAAAAAAGAGGAAATCTTCTGCCAAAGTGCTTTATTATCTCACACGTGTGTGACCCTCCGAAACCACGAAGAAGTACTGGGGGGGTCAGTGCTGCTCCGGGTACTCCACAGCTTTACAGGCACCCTACACCTGGCTTTGTTGGGTTTTTGGGTTACCGACCGCCAAACGCTCCCCCACCCGGCCAGCCGAAACACCAGCCGGCCGGAAAAAAAAAAAAAAATAATACAAAATTTCAAAAAAATTTAAAAAAAAAAAGCAAAAAAAAAAAAAAAAAAAAGTCCAGCAACTTTTGCCCCTATTGTTTTTACAGACACATGGTGACTGACAAACTGCTCGCACCGTGGCGGCTCTGGGACTTTCCCCCCTTCCGTCCTTCCTTTAAAAAAAAAAAATAATAATAATAAAAAAAAAATAAAAAATAAAAGAACCACCACACACACACGCACACACGGGAGCGGAGCAGCCGGTTCCCCCAAGTTGTTGTTGTTCCAAGTTTACAGCGCTCTCCTCCTCAGCACCACCACCACCAGCCCCAGCACGGCCTCCCCCGTGGAGCCGCGGCTAATGGCATGTTTCCCTGGGAGCCCCATCGCGAGCCGCTCACATCCGGGCAATGCCCCGCGCCTTATAAGCGCCGCGCCGCCGCTCGCAGACAATGACGAGGGAAGGAAGGGAGGGAGGCGAGGCGAGCGGGCAGGCGCGGGGTGCCGCGCACAAGATGGAGGGGCCCCGCAGCCCCACGCAGCCCCACGCCGCTCTCACGCCGCTCTCACGCAACCCCACGCAGCCCCACGCAGCCCATGCGAGCGGCTCTGGGGTGGCGGGGGTCGCGACCCAAACGGGGGGTTGTGGGGTTTTGTTGTGAGCGCATGGTGCGCCCAGTGGGTTCTGGGGTGGGAGTGCAGGGGAACGGGTGGACAGGAGGAGGGAGATGGCCTTGGTCATAAGGAGGTCGTAATGAGAAGTGGGGTGCTCTTCTGGGGTCTGTGGACCCCTGCTCTGCCTCCTCAGCTCACTGGGGTGACTGAGAGACCCTCAGTGATGAGTGAGAGGCTGCAGGGGTGACTGAAAGACCCTCAGTGATGGGCAGAGTCCTCCCTGAACCCGCGTTGCTCTGCTGGGTCTGTGGATGGACGGCCAAACCCGCCAGCAGCAGTGGAAGAGAAAGGATGGCATGATCCAAACCTTTTTAAAAGGCAGGGTATGGGGCTGGGGAAGCTGGCCTGGCCCCGGGAGGTGAAACATACACGATACATACCAGACTGCTGCCCATCACCACCATAATGAGAAACAACCCAGTGTCACCACAGACCTGTCATCCTCCCAGGCCTGCACTAACCACGTACCCCGATGCAAACGGTGCCCATGCCTTTAGGGGTGATGTCCTCCTCCTCCCGGGACAGCTCTGGCACTGCGGTGTGACCAGGCCTGTCCGGTGCACCCCACTGCATGCCCTGAGCTCCTGGGCATTGTTTTCATGGGTCTGTAGTTTCCCCCCGAAGTGTCTGCCATGCACACACCCCAGCATGCTCAGGGGTTGTTCCTACACACAGACGTGGTCACCGGCACCCCACAGCGAACAGGCAAGGGAAGAGCAAAAAGCACGTGGCAGATAAGGGCCTGCCCTGGGGGCGGTGGGTGCAGACATATGGTGCAAAAATACCCGGTCACTGACAACGACAAAAACTTCACCACTTACCACTGGTTGCCCTCAGCCATGCCCCACGAGCAGGGTGTCAGCGCAGGGGCTTTCCCAGTGCAATGTCAAACTGTGTTCGGCCTGGCCTTGAAGCAAGTGAGGAACTGGGGTGCTCAAATGGCCTCATGGGGCTGGGGATGCCCCTGACAGCCTGGAGGTGCTCCCTGGGCTCAGCCTGGATGTGAGGAGACCATGCCCAGGCACGGGGTGTGTCCCCTCTCAGCTGGAATATGTCTGTGTTCTCCAGTCAGAGCAGCCCATACCCTGCTCTAATAGACTCTCCAGAGACCCCAGGCTGCCACAGCCCCATTTCCTATGGGATGTAATGCTTCAGAGAGCACTCACCTGCTCCTCGTGCTTCCAGCTGAGCTGCTGGCCCCATGGAAGTCAAGCTGAAGTCCCACATAACGCCTCCAATGCCTTCCCTTCTGTTCCTAGGGGGTGCTGAGCAGAGCTTCACGTTCAGTGCCTCCAACAACTCCATCACACGCTGCATACAGGTCAAGGATGCCCTTCTCTGTACTGCTCGAGCACGTGTTGCCATGACATTGCTGGTGCTGTGGGCTACCGAGAGCCGGTTTCAGAGCAGCTTCACAAAGCTGTCGTGTGTCCTGCCCGGAGGGAAGAGGGACACAGACATCCTCCCAGGAGGAGGTGGCACCTGCTGCCATGAGGGCTCTGTTTTTGGGCCCAGACACGATGTTTGGAAGAGGAACCTGTTTGTAGGGCCTGGCAGTGGTGTGGTGCCAGAATATGTAAAGTGGGTGACGCTGCATGGGACGGTATTCACAGAGCCATGATGGGCTCTGCAGGTGTGAGACATCCAGGAGCAGGGGCACAAGGGGATGACAAAAGAAGAAAAGAAGTCCGTGGCAGAGATAATGTGGGCAGTCAGGATTTTGGCCTCGGGGCACTGATGGGACCATTTAAGGGCAGTGTACGCAGCCATTATGACTTAGTGCTTTTAGCATATCAGCTTCAATTTGTCTTCAACGACTGCCTAAGTGACCGGAATACTGCCTTAAGTGCAACTCACACCGAGACTGCCCCTGAACACAACTGCTCGCGGGGACCTGGTGGGCACTGCATCCGTGCTCCTGCCTTGGGCTGATCTCACCATCACTGCTGTGGTTGCCGGATGAACATCAGCACCAAGGGAGGCCTGAGGGCACCCAAAAAATCCCGTGAGCATGGAGGGCTTGTGCCCACCCGTCTGCTGTGCCCAACAGAGCGTCTGGCACCCGGCAGCCCCTGCAAGGGGACGGGAGCGGGTTTCAGGGGGTGAAAGGTGGGGAAATGAGCAGGAACGGAGCGGCTCTGCCTGGAGGTGACGCAGATGCAGGAGGGGGAAGGTTAGGGCGGGGGGGTCCTCATTTCCCATATCCCAGAGGTGGGTGTCACAGGGCCTGGCAGCCTGGTAGGGCTGAAAGCACAGTCATTTCCCTGTATTATTAGAGCTCTTTTATCTGTGAGTTGTTCCTGTGGCACCAACAATAGCCCTAGCAGTATACATGGTACAAAGAAAAGACAGTCCCAGTGCCAAAATGCTTATTGTTTAAAATGCAGATTTCTTTTTTTTCCCCAAGTAAATCTATACACAGAAAACCAGATGAAAAAATGGTGTGAGCCCACAGAGGAGAGACACATTTGTTTTATTATTTAACCTGGGATCTCCAGATACCACTGATGAACTGAAGCACCAGTAGAGACTTAAAGCAGTTCTGCCAACCTGGACAAGGTTCGTTCCCCCTGGCCAGGAAGGAGCAGGACAACGAGTGCTGCTAACACTGAGGGTCCCCTCGGTGCTGATCACTGCTTGCCGTGATGCTGGCCTTTCATAAGGTTTCATAAACCCTCCCATGAGACAATTTCCCCCCGGAGCAGTAGGGAAACCCCACAGATCACATGCCAGCATGGCAGGCAGGGCTGTCCAGGTCCCATTTTGTAATTTCTGAATGCTTCACTGGTGTAATTCCTGTCTGCTGTGCTTACATATCTCAGTGCAGTGTGTACCTTATTTAAGATTGCCGCATTTCCTGGCCTGCTGCTGCTCTTCATCATGATTATACTGGGCATGTCATTTCAGTGTTTCAGAAGCAAGAAATTGTTAATATAATAATTAGGGATGTAAATTGCACCTGATTTGTGCCTGGCCTGTTCAGATATCAGCCATGTTTTAGTTCTGGATGAATCAAGTCATAATTAAATCCATTTTTAATATTAGCAATAACTGAAACATTGGTTGCATTAAAGTAATATAAAAATGCTGTACTTTCGGGGAAAATAGAGGTAAATATAATTATTCACCTCACAACAGTGAAATATTCATAGAACACAAAATGTAAATTCACGGTGACATGTACGACTTCACACATAGTAACACAAGTGCAGCTAGTTTCTGTAGCAAGACCCTGTCTTTCTGGAGTACACTGGGTTGGCAGACTGAAAATTAATGCAGAAACTACGCGTAATAATAGGCTTTGGGTTTTTGCTTTTAAATTAAATAGGCAAAAGAATAACACAACTGCCATACTGGCCCCAGTATTATTTATTTTGAGATTTTAATCCACTGTATTTTATACTGTCCCCATATGTTCAGTTCTCAACGTGCCACAGAATTTCGTATCGACAATTCACAAGTGCAGATGTTGTTGCGGACCGGCAGGAGCTATTGGCAGTTGGGTCTTTTCCCACCTCTGAAGACATGTGAAGCAATTTGGATCCATGCAACGCTCGCTGAATTGCGCTGTTAACATGATAAGCGGTGTTACAAGTAAGAGCATTAGACAAAAATTCACATCTTTAGGTTCCCGAATGTGTCTGTTAACTATACGTCTCCAAAGAAATTTTTTCACCCTGTCTGCAGACTTTAATAGCACAACAGCAAAGTACTAGACTGCGTTTTGTTCGAGTTGGGGACTATGATTGTGCCCTTTTTCATTGCTATAAAAATCCAGCAAAATCTGGCCGTATCATAAGCCTGCGAAAAGTTGAGTGTGCACATGTTCGGTAGATTTTCTCTCGGCGTTTGCAGACACGCTCTTTGGAAATTTTACCAGGGTGTTTTGAAAATAAACCTATTAATGTTATGAGGCGTTGTGTTGCCACAACAACTGGTGCCATGGCAGAACCCAAGTGGAAATTGCAAATGCTGGAGCCGTGGCGTGCCCAGCCTGCGTGCCGTGCCATCCATATGAACAAGGGCGACAAAAAAAGTGGCGGAACAGCACTTTGCTCGGCGAGCACCGTGCACGGGACCAAGCAGGGGCCCTCTGGAAAAAATGGCAAGCGAGGAGGTAATTAATGCCTGCCTCAACAATTTATGCTGAGGAAGCTGGCGGCTGCTGCGGCGTTGCAGTGTTGCTCTCCTGCCTGATGCCACTAGTGGGATTCAGGGCAGGAGGGTCCCGAGCCTGCTGCTTGGCCACTTCCTCGCGTGATGGCTCTGCGTGAGCCGCCTTGGAGCCAGGACAACAGTTATGACAGAGGTCTTTTCTGAGTTTTTTTTTTTATTCTGGTGAGTCATTTTTAGAGGAACGAGGCTGAAACCACACTACTGCTAATGACTCCTTCCCTGGGTGTGGCCTTCCTTTGCTTGGGTATGTTTCAAGTAATGTGTAGGGAGAGGTAGTTTTCAAAAACTGGGTATTTTTTTGGCACTGAATCTAGAACACAGCCGTGTTCTGCCCAGAGATAAGACCTTGCAGTTGATTCCCTCCACCCTTCACTTATCTACTGTTTAAGACTGAAAATAGACAGAGGACTACCGACCACACTCCCCTATAAAATACATTTCACATTATTCATGGTGGTGCTTCTGATATTAAGCGCTAAACCCCCAGAATCAAAAAGCAAGTCAGTAGTTTTCACCAGGTTAGAAAGAAGCAGGTAAGACCTGGTGAGTTTCTTCAAAATACTCTCATGCCATGATGCCCATCCTGTGCTCTGCAAAGCAGCTCTGATACAAACTCACTGCTCCTGTGTGACCACGATGAAGGCTCATGGAAGTGTCAGCAAGCCAGCAGTAGTAAATTTAGGGACCCTTCACCAGAACAAAGTCCAGGTATTGTGGAACATTCTGAGGAAAAACCTTGCAAGTTTCTACTGCAGATAGAGATGGCAGTGACGTGTATTTTTAGGCTACATAACACATGCCTGGGAAAAAGTTACTACTGGCCTTTTTTGGGGGGGAGAAAACCTAACACCCTCAACGTTTGAGATGTGTCAGGATTCACGTTGGGTGAACTATAAACTGGTAAAAAAATGTTATTTCTCTTCTCTCACTTGGAGCTGCTTAAATACACGAGAACGTTCTCAGTACCCAGAGCCACGCTGCCTGCGGAGCTGGGGAGCACAACCTCAGCCTGAGGAGATGGAGCAGAGAGGAGAGGGGACCAAGCTCAGAAGACCTCAGAGCCACTGCTCAGAGCCTGTCAGCATCCCACGAAGTAGGAGCTTCTCAATATCAAACTACACCAAACTGGATGCTTCTTGAAGCAACTTTTCCCCCCCTTAAAAAAATGGAAAAAAGAAGCACAGAAAATGCTCATCATTTCCATGCAACCTCTACTATATTTCTTTGTGTTTCTCTGCTATACTTTGAATCATTCTCTGAAAACAATGAAAAAAAAAAAAAAAAAAAAAAAAAAAGAGGGACAGAATAAGGTTGAGATACTTGTATTTGCAACATCAGTAAATATTTCTATGGCTTAACTATATAGCTATTATTTTTTTTCTATGGTTTGTGGTTTATTTTACAATTATAGAAATATGTAAGAGTCTCTTTGACTTCACAAGTATATGAGGGTTAATTCACATTTCCAAGGAACTTTGAATCCATAGTAGACTGTGTAAGCAGTCAGTATTTTTAGAGGTTAAATCCCATAGTCACTGTAGCAAAATTCTCAATAGAATGAATGGGAGGTTTAAGGAAGGACTGAAAACTTTCACTTCTGCAAAGAACGAAGAAATTTCCCAAGAACCTCAAAATCCTTGCTGCAAACTTTAGTCTGAGAAAGTGAACCGGAGGAAGAAAATTGGCCTTAGAAGATCAAAATGCTTTCTCTGATGTCTTCAGGAGCGTTTGAAGTGTCACATAGTGGTCCTATTCACTGTGCTCTTGTCACAAATGTTTCCCCTTTCAAAAAATGCAGAGAATATGTTGTCAGTAGAGAGACTTCTTGATACATCCTGAGGAATGTGTCCAAGTCCTATGAGATACGTGGTTAAATCATTTTGCATATCTACTGTTGATTTTGATGGGATGAAAGTGGTATTTAAAAAAAAATAATAAAATCCTATCTGGATGTCAGATTTAAAGCCCATGAGCCAGTAAGAAAACCACTTCATTGTTGGGAGAGCGAAGACATCCCCCCGCCATCACCTGGGACCTCTGTTTCATTTTAAGTTTTGTGACACTTCAGCACTCTACCATTGACATTTCTTTGTCTCTCCTTTATCATGACTTTGCTCTTTATTTTCAATTGCAATGCATTAGTTTTCCACATGTATTTATCAACGTGTTTCTTCAATACAAACTGATCCACTTGTCTTCTTCGGTACCTTTCCACATATTCTGCTCTCTGCTCATACAGGATTTACTCCTAAAAAAAAAAAAAAAAAAAAAGTGTACTTGAATTTTGGATAGTGATTAGAGATCAGGTTTGAAAGTATGGCAATAAAACATTTGTCAAGTTCTTCCCTTATGTCTTGTAAGCTAAAGGTTTCACAGCTCTTCAATGGGAATATCATGGGATTTTGTGCTTTCCTGAGAGGAAGGTACAAAGAGGAAATATAAGCAAACCAACCTAAGTTTTATTTAACTTTGCAAACTGAAGTTCTGAGTGTAGAGTCAGAATTACAACTGTGAGAAGTGCAATCTGTTTTCCACTGACATGCAACAAGTTGTAGTTGAGCTCTTGATTGGCTCACGATTTTTTCTTTCTGCAGAGCAGCATCGTTTGATGGCAAGGAGTAGTTGAGGGCATCATCTCTGGATGCAACCAGCATCAGGAGCAGGCAGGGTGTATTAACGGTGTCTGGTTTAGGAAGGTGTTTCAGAGGCTGCTTATTCCTTTGCTTGTAGGACTGTAAATTCCTTGGCCACTGGGATCTGTGTTGCCGTCGTGTTCAGCTGTTACCAGCAGCCAGTGGTGTTCGTAGCACTCCTTTGAAGCCCAGAAAATCCAGAGGTTGTAATTGCTGTGATACCAGCACCTTATCAGCTCTGGCCTTTCTGAGGGCTGAATCCTGATGTTTTGCAGTCCCTGGTTAATTAGACATTGGCATCCCATTGCACAGAAACACAGACACAAAACTTGTGCCTTCACCCTTCTTCTGTTCTCAAATACAGCCAGTTTTGGACTGATGGTTTGAGAGTATGGAGGGAGAAAACAGTTTCCTGCTATCTGAGGTATTATGCTAGGATTCATATAAGTAGGAAAAGTTGTATTATTTGAGCCAAAATCTGGTAGGGATACCCTGTGAAGTTTATGATAAGTAGTATATTTTAGTAAACATATATCCACTACAGTTGCATTTCCACAGAAGCACAGGCACCAAATCAATACCCAGTATAACTTCACTAATTTCACTACAGTTTAACTGAGACTAGGTTTCATCTATTGCCTCAAAAATATTTGTTCTTGGATTTCCATGGAAAGATAATATAGGAGGGAGAAAAATATTCTCCCGTACTTGTGTGAATTTCTATTAAAATTCGGTTTACTTTCTTATTCCCTGGAGGAAGCGTGTGTTTGATTTCAATTAAAATGAAATGTCATCATTTTAGGACATCCTGCATCGTTTTAGCGGGTATGCATTACATTAGTCCATCAGGGAGAAGGGGGTGGGTTTGGAAGAAGGCCAGCAGGTACACAGGATGCTTCGCTCTCACCGTGGAAATCTTTGGGTTCAGGTATTCGCCCAGCACCGTGTTCAGCTGAGCTCAGCGGGGGCAGAGGATTCCTCTTGCCTGCCGTCCCTTGTAGTTGCAGGTGTTTGGGGGAGTTTATTAGACCCTTCTGGTGATGGATTTCTTAATTTTGTTGTTGTTTCCATGGGTGTGAGCAGCCATGGATGGTTGGAAATGCTGCGTGCTACAAGCACCCACTGTACCAATCGGCAGCGGTAGCTGGGGATGTTTTGTTCTCAAAAAACCTGTACACTATGTTCTGTAGTCGAGGGAAGTCTACACTCCTGAAATTACCATAGAAAAAAAAATATTTTTGAATAAAGTATTCCGGTCAAAACATTATTGTTATTATTATTATTTTTAATTCAAAAGAATTTAAAAAAAATCATTAGTTTTTCATGCAAAGAGGCTTCCTGTTTCTGTTATATTTTTACCATTTAAGTTTGGCATGTGAAAATTTCTCCCTGAGCCATGCTGCAGTGAAGTTAGTTCTGTCAGTTTACTCCACTCGAGTAAATGGGCATATGTAGGTAGTTATGGAAATGCAGAGGTCGTGATGACAGGTTGGCTAAGAATACAAAATGTGCAATAAAGCAATTTCTTATAAAGATTTCAGCGGGCATCTTTAATATTTCCTAAAGAACCAGCATCTGGAAAAAATGATCTTTTTTTTTTTCCCTGGAAACATTTTAAAAATACTAGTGTTGGTTTTGTTTCTTTTATATTATTGTTATCTTTTATTTATTTATTTATTTATTTTAAGAAAAGACGGGGAAATGCTATTTGGAGGTGCATATTGTGGCCAATTAACTTAGTGACAAGCCAGTAAAACTAGAAATACTGTTACTCTTTGTCTACTGCTTGTCATCTAGTTTTAATGACTAAAGTACAGCAATTCTACTTACACAGCAATATTCCACTTATAATAATATGATTTTTGGCTTTTTTTTTCACAAATTAGGTCAATTAAAAATAATAAAATAAAGAGAGATGTTTGGAATGAGACGTGACAAACGTTGTTTTCTAAGTAAAAGAAGAAGATTTTAACTGTGATATAGCATGATAAAATAACTTTTTCTAAATTGCATGTCTGAAAAGTTTAGTTCTGAATGTATTTTGTGAAATGTTTAATGCCTTTGTTTTTCTTATATCAAAGTTGCAACTAATGTTTTAACTTCATGCAACATTTTTATTTCAAATATAGAATTTTACTGTATTGCTCCCTTTGCTTCAGAAACCCAGTAATTTGTTTGATAAAAATGTCTTTTAATTCCTCGTGACGATATTTTCGTTATTAGTATCATCCTTTAACTTAAGTAGTGCTTCCTCTTTTTTGTTTGCTTCTTTTGTTTGTTTATGGGTAATAATAATCATCATGCCAGGAGAAGTGGTAAGTCCCTACATGACAGATTTTCCATTCTCTTCTGAGTAGCCCTTCTCTGCATTTTCTTTTCATTTTGAGTTCATCTTTTCTGAACAGGTTGACAATATCGTGTCTTGAACAATGCAATTTATAGCTGCCTACATATGCTAGTAGTAACCTGGATCACAAGCTAGGATCGCTTGGATTTCCTACAGCTATAACACACTGGTAGCTGGTATTTACCCTGGAACTCAGCGATATGGCCAGATCATTCTCCTGTATCATCTCTCTCCGATGCCTTTCAGCCTTTTTCTTAACAGTTACCAACCTGAACGACTCACCTGATGTTAGCAGGCCAGATACAGATGCTCAGCTCTAGAAGAGTTTTCAGCACTATCTGTGGTGAATCACTCCTGGCAGGTCCCTGACCACGCTACGTTTGCCCAGAGACCTGTCTCCTGGCTGGCTCTGTGCGAGGAGGTGAATCACTCTCCGAGTCCATTTTTCACTAGGTATTATTGAACCTAATCTCCTCTGCGTTGCTTTGGTCTTCAACAAGCAGATCTTCCAGTGTGGTGCACCTGTCACTGCCATTAGCTCCTCTAATTTGTCACGGGAACATTTCATTAGCCCACTCCTCCCTTTGCTACGGAGATCATTGTTGAAATAAGCGGGAAGATCGTTTTCAGCACTAATCCGTGATGAATACTGTGGGTTAAATTCTATCAATACATTCAGAAAACCCACCGCCGCCTTCTCTTTGTGAGTTAATTATCATGTTTTGTAAAGCTACCTACTACTTTTTCCGTGTTACAACATCAAATACTTCCACAGTCCAATAGCATTAGGTCTAGATTGCTTAAATCATAATGTTTCCTATCAGAGCAAATATTAGATTTGTCTAATAAGATCTGTCTTTCATAAATCTTTCTCTCATTTATGTCCACGAGCTTATTGTTGTTTTCTTCGAAACTTAAACACTGTATAGCTTGAACTCGGATAGCTTGGTGGCTGCTAAGCTTGCTTTTCTTCCATTTTCTTAAAAGTTGTCCACATTTGCTATGCTTCAATAATATGTCTGCACTCCTGGTTTGACAGACTGATGATTTAGTGTGCCAGCTCCTTAAGTCTTCTGGGCTGGAGATCATCCCCAGATTGAGCACATATTAAAGTTTTTGCGTACAGCTTCCATCTCAGATGCTATCATTTAAATTTCTATGAATTTATTCTCATTAGCAGTTCTGTCTGTATTTTTGGCATCGAGCTAAATATTTGTTTTTATCTGTGCAAAGGTGGGACGAAGCTTGCAATTTCTACAAGTCGCCGCTATTGTCTCAAACATTTTTTTTTTTCATATAAATGATGCCATTTGAAAACAGACTTATGATTTTAAGACTTTTATTTAATCCTAGCAGATGTCGGATTCACAGCATCATGGGGTCAAAGACTGTTTGAGGCTGGAGGGAACCTCTGGGTCCATTGGTCCAAACCCCTCTGCCCAAGCAGAGCCACGTGGAGCAGGGTGCCCAGGACCTCATCCAGGCAGATTTTGGAGATCTCCAAGGAGGGAGACTCCACCGTCCCTCTGGGCAGCCTGTGCCAGGGCTCCATCACCCGCACAGCGAAGAAATGCTTCCTGATGAATTAGACATCATGGACTTTTTTTTTTTTTTTTCTAAGAAGCACTAAGAACTTAAATCTTTTTGACATCTAAGGCAGGAATGAGTGCCATGGAAGGTTTTAGCATCTTGTGCCAATAGTCACATGGGAGCATCTACAATCATTTCCCAAATGTCATGGGAAACGAAACATGAATTTATTTCAATGCTTCAAAAAGTTACCACTTTCCTCATTATCTGCAGAAGAGCTATCTGTCACTGTCTTCTGCATGATTTAAATTGAGAAAAAGCATTCTAAAGAAACACAGGAAGGGGATTAGAATATGGAGCCTGGGCTCGGGTCGTCAGCAGCCCCAAGCCCACAGGAGCTGGTGGTGATGCGCTGCAGCCTCAAATGTCTTCAGAGAGATAGGACAAGTGTCACAATTCACACAGGAACAATTTTGCTGAATCAATAATGGAAGAATGCTAAAGAAAATGTAGCCACTTGAAGATTTTTTTTTCCCCTCTATATTCTTTCTTCCTAGAATTTGATAGAACAAGAATAACGTAGTTACTTGTTTTTGTTGAAATCAAACATGCTTGTTCTTCACTTGCAAAAATAGGAAACTTCTTTCAACGTGACACACTTCATGAAAGAATACAAGCGTGCAGCTGCTGTATGACTAAGTGATTAAAAACCTGATGGCCAATTCATTGGAGGTGATATGTTTGCACTCAAGGCCAAGTATCATAAAAATAGCTGCTTAGCTTTTCTTTTCAACACGAAGTAAAGCACCAAGTAGTTTTGAGTAGGTTGGCAAGAGTTTTCTTCTCCAGTTTTGCCCAACTGAAGTCAGGCTAAGACAACGAGGATTGTCTTCTGTCTAATAACCCTCTTTTACAGAGTTTCCAACCTCACCGTTTTTACAAGACAAATTATTTTAAACTATCTAAGGCCAAGGGGAAAGTTCACAACATTTTATAAAGCTTGCTTAGAAAATGCCAAGATAGATGGCATTTTCTTGGCTTGTACATCATGTGCAGGGACTTTTTAGAGAGCTTGTGAGATTTAGTAGTTTATTCTCCAAAATGGTATTATTTAACATATAATAACATAGTGTTATTTGAAGGCTCAACATCGGTGGAAGAAAATGGCATATCGTTGTTATTATTATTAAATATTATTTTTATTATTGAGCCCAGATGCATTGAGGATGATCAGAGATCCTTGGTTTGGGGTTTTGTGTGGTGATGTGTGTTGCTTGTCCTTATAATCTACTTAAAAGATGATGTAAAAATACATGGGAGTAACAACAGAAAGGGAATGAAAAAGAGAATAATTGACAGAATACATGGTGGTTGGATTAGTTATTTGCACAATTAGCTACTTGAATTAGCTACTTGACAAGCGATAGAGAAGAAAGAATAAAGGGCTATCTCTGACAGGGACAGTGTTTAGTGAAGCTTCTACTGTGAGTGTATTATGATTTAAAAATAAAGAGCTTCAGGTTTCAGTTAAATGGATTTTGATTCTGCTTATTTTTCTAATGCTAGATTTATTTCATTTCAGTATTAAGCCCCTTTTATTAAACCACACAGCGTATGACAGAAATTTCAACCTTTGTTTTAAGTTTTCTGGGAACATCTTAAGACATAACCTAATTAAAAAACAAAACAAAACACAACAACAACAAAACATGCATTCATGCATTTGTGCTTAACAAAGACACTGAAAATAAAATTTCAGGGCTTATTTAAATGCTCTGAACTGGACATACATATATATTATTATTTCTAGATTTAGGATAAGGTCTGCTTTCCAAGTGAACGATCCATGGCCAACTATTTTCAACAATTTGAGGGGAAGCAGGTTTCATATTAAACTAAGGGTGGAAGTAGGTCTTTGTTCATCCAGCCAGGAAGAGGAAAAATGACACTGGCTAAGTGTAAACATGTATTTATGGATTTATATTTGTTTATCTGTATAAAATACTGATGTACAAACCCAGTCGAATTTAGCAACACAGCTGAACTTGCAGATGGGGTATGTGAGATACTCTTTCATAGATTAAATCCATTTTATGATTGTTTGAACAATCATAAAATAAGCACAGAAAGAGGAAATATATATATTGAAAGAGTAAACGTATATGCATCTCTCACATCGCATTTGAATATTACCAAAGGCAATAAAACAACTCAGTACTTAATGGAAAACCAGAGGGCTTCATGCAACTCTGGGAACGTTACTGTGTTTCCTACTGGGGAGCTGGTCTGAATTTTTTAGCTAATTCTGCATTTCAGAGCATGCTCAGGGAAAGCCTGTAGTGGGGACTAAATCTGTGAAGTGAACTGAGAGCAGAAAAGGCTGGTCTGCTTTCTAAATATTTTTTTTAGACTTATGAACAAGCCATCAGAGAGTTAAGTATTGAACATGCCTATCTAGACCAGCTATATATTACAAAAGCTGTTTTTTTTTTTTTTTTTCATTCTGGTGCAGTTAATGAAAAAACTTCTTCATGTAAAGAGAAAATTAAATCCCCAGGGAGTCTTTCCACCAGTGCCAAAACGTTTGGGGAGTGAGTCCAAAGAGCTTGTGTCCCTGCGTTCAGGAAATACATTTCGGGCTATTTTCTGGCCTGTTGATTTAAACTGACTGCTCTTGCTAATGACAGAAAGGAAAATGCTGTATCAAAGTTGGCAGTAGATATTCAAATGACCAATGAGACAGTTCAAAGAGCTGCAAGACAATCTGTTCGGCTGTCTTTGGCTACTGCTGTTTTGGCTTCTGGTAAGCCCACCATTTCACCCAAAGCATCTGGATTCAGGAAAGCAAGAGCAGCATGAACGTGCGACCATCGCTGACCACACAACAGCAGCAAGGCCCATCGTAGCCGCACATCTTAGCGGCCCTACAATAAATCACAGGTCTGATCCTCTTGACTATTCCGAATCCAAGGAAACCATCTGGCCAACATTCACACTTTGGGCTAATAAGTGCCTTGGACGCTCTCCCACTGGTGTGTCATGCGGACGGACGTGCAAGGCAGGAGGATCGCGTTCTCGCTCGGCGGGGTGAGCATACACCCTGCAGTCTCACCCCACAACCTCCGCTATCAATCGCAATTGTCACTGTCGGAGGTGAGGCTCTCCTCCTCGGGCACCAGCAGCACCATCCCTTCTGACAGAACAGCGACTCGGTGCGGTGTTGCTGAGTTTCCCATTTCCCACTTCGCCCAACGTCCAAGATCACTGCAAAAAGCCACCCCAAATCCTCAGGGATTTCTGTCTTCGCAGCAAGAAAGCCCTAGGTGGGCCTCCCACCCCATTCCCTTTTCCTAATGAAACGTCTCCTCCGCTCTCTTAAACCCTTTGCTCTCGCAGCTGGCTTTGCAGTGAGTTTCTTTCTTTCACAGGCCTTCTTTGCAGGATTTGACATTGGAGGGGGGGGGAAAAAAAAGTCTATTTTCTTGCAGGAGTACATTCCGTATGAAAACAGATGCTTACTTTCTTCCCTCTATTTTCCACACCCCAGGCTTTACTTCAGAGGATTGCAATGAAACAAGCACTCTAAGCAGATGTCTTTGGACCACTGTGGTGCTTTCCGTGGCAGTAGAGCAGCCTTGACTGTAACAAAGCACTCCATTTTCTGATGCACAATGACGAGAAGACACTTAAATATATGCTCGGAAGTAGGGCCATGAGCAGTTTTATCTCTGTGGTCTGAAACACACACGTATGTGCTTAGCTCCCTGGGTGTATTTTTAAATCCTAGTTAAGCATGTGCTTCATGCTAAAACATTGTGTTGAATCAAGATGGGAACACACATGTGGTTAAAATTAAACATGTATTTAGTGCTCTTTTGGAGTCAAAACCTAAATTGCTATTTTTAGGCTCTGCCTCAGAAACTGTGCCCTCTTTCCTTCCTGCGACTTCAGGACTACAGCAACCTTTCCTGATAAAAAATATTCCTCTTTTTCTCTTTGCCGAATGGCCTATTTGGTAGCGGTAACGTCAGCTGTGAACTAAAGGAGGCACCCCCTGAGCCTTGAGAAAGTTCAAGCTGTTTTCAGTAGGTAATGAGACAACTGGCTGGGCACCTTGATGGCTGCGTAGCAAGAAGCTTGCTGCACTGCTCTGTAACTGCGTCCTGGCTGTGGCAGCCTAGAGCAGGTAGTGTCCTATAAAAGCTTACCCTAGATATGAATCAGTGTAGAAAACCTCCCTTTCTTGCACCCATCACAAACCCTTCCCTGAACTATTCACTCTCACATGCAAATGTTTCTGGAAAAAAAAATAAAGAAAAATGTTTATGGCCATTTAGTGTCAGCATGTTTCATCATCTTTCATTTAATCTTTACTTTGAGGGGCTACGTTGTAAAAAACCTGGCTTGCAGAATGCATCTCAGTGCCTTGGTTGATTTAAAAAAATAGCTCTTTGGCTACTCCTGTACCAAGTACTGCCTGCAACTCCCACAGCAGAACAGAGTTGCGTTTGCTGCTAAAGAAACCTGGAACTGTTTTGACTGTTTATATATTTTGGATAATCAAAAATAATAATAATAAAAATCCAATATTGTGTCCAATGTATCATCTAACTGTCCAGTTAGGACAGCTAATGATTGCTACATGTTAATGCAGAAATAGAGGGCAATGATTTTTCAATCATGGTAGTTTCCCTGTATTCCAGTCTACATACAGGAGGCTGTTGTAAAGTATCCACAGGCTTGGTGGATCATCACAAGACTTTAAAGAAGTATTTCAGTTTAATGTTAATGATAGACTTTATAGAAATGCAAATCTAATCATGGCACTGAGAACTATGAGAGGGAAAAATGAGTTTCTTGGTATGTGAACCACAGGCCAAGGGTCCTTCCTGTGCAGTGGTGGCACGTATTATACAGGTGTATATAGTCATCATGAAAAAAAAACGAAACCGTTCTAGATGATTTTCTCTGCGAGATGAAGTGAAATGCACAATTACATTTCATGGGCGTTTCATTACGTTACCTTTCCAAGTTCAGAGACTTGCTGTTGTTTGAAGCTTTTGAAAACTCACATTAATTAGTAGCTATGAAAACCGATGTAACAGAAAGGAAGATTCTGTCCTCTACTTAGTGATTTCCCAAAGAAGGATTTTTTTTATGTGCTTTAAAATTGATAACAGTATGATGTTGCTAATGTAATAAGACAGTAGCTTTCTACTGAATGCTGTAATATATGAAAATCAAGTTATCTGCCCCTTAAATGTCAGTTAGTTTCCAAGTTTTACTTTATATCTGGGTGCCACAGAAAATCTGCCCCTCACTTCTAACACGCTGGTAAAATCTGAGATGATGGCTAAGACCAGGCTGCCTGCAAAGATTAAATAAAAAGTTTAGAGCACAATACTTCAGGTAGGAGATCTTCCTTTGAAATCTGCATTACACTTGTCATCCTCTAGTCCTGATGTTGCCAGCTGAGAATTAAATAATTAATTATTTAAAATTAAATTTCACATTTTCTGTTTCTAAAATGCAATTGATTTTAAAACTTAAGCTTTACCTTTAGAATTTCAGTCTGAGCTTCTTCTTGGAGTGTGGCAATGAATGGTACAAGTAATGCCACTTTGTCCCCATGTTATATAGACGTTATAAAATTAGGCATAATTTATATTACTCATCCGAGCACACCTACTTTTCGATAAACCACAGATTTCCATACTGACAATATATGACTGTATCATATGCTATAGGGGTTAGCAAGCTTACCACCTCTTTTTTTCTTTTTTTTTTTTTTTTCTTTGCTTTTGCTCAGCAGATGCTCATCACCTTTTTCTCTCAAGCTGCCTAACCAATCAACACATGAAGTTAAACTCCACACACTGTTCTCTACCCATGCTTCTCTGGAAATTTCCTGCTCGTTTCGAAATGGGATGAGTGCTTTGTGCCCCAAGGTGCAGCTATATAAAACGCTGCTATAGGACTGAGGTCAGGCGTGCGCTCCTTTAATGAACATAAGGATTTTGTCTGTTTGTCTGTCCATCCTTTGGGCAGTCAGACCAGGGGGTGATGACTTTTTCCATGGAGCCCAAAGAAGTTTTGGCATGAATATGGATTCTGAGGACTCTGTTTGTGCTCTGTCATACCCGTGGTGGTGGCAGCCCATCGCACTTTCCCAAATGTCCACATCTTGAAGGTTCCCGAGCACACACGTGGCTATGAACTCGGGCACGGAAAAACCTGAGCATCCACACACACACTGCACGGGAAAACCTCAGCCTGGCTGGGCTGGGTGCTTCTCAAAGCAGAAACGCCAGCACACAAGAGATGTGCAGGAAGATGGTCGCATTTTGTCAGAACACGGCGAAGCACAAGGCTGTAAAATTTACTTGTTTCCTGAAAGGAGACTCGGCTTTCAAAGGCTGACATATCTTTTTGTTGTAATGAAGAGCTTTCTGGTCTATTTAAGGCACGAGATGACTAGCTGAAGTTATAGTTAAGCATTGCAGATTGAAATTTGACGTTACTCATCAATGCTACCTACACATGGGAGTCAGGCCACCAGGCTTCTTCTGCTCTTTCAGATTATTTGCTTTGCTGTAGAATAAACCCCAGCCAGAGTGATATTTGTGCCAATATTTCTTTCTCTTTTGGATAATCCATTGTGTGGGATGAAATCTCTATTTCTGCAAATGTTTTAAGGATTAGAAATTCAGTCTGCACCAGGTTTTAAAAGTAGCTCTTCTGAAAAAAAGAGATAGGACACGAGCAGAGCTCTGAGTCTCGCTATTGCCGAGCAGGAGCCGTATGAGCAGCGGATAATACACTCCAAGCAAATCTGAGTGCCAGATCGCTGGGTAAAGCCTAACAATTACTGAAAGAATGAACCAAAGCGTACTGACTTCAGTTAATCTCCATTGTAGCGCCAGTGATATGAAGAGGTAGGCTGGGCGTGCGTTTGGCTGCCTGATCCCCCTTGGTTCCTGCAAGCTTGCCCCTGCAAGCACCTGGGGGGCAGGGGGACGGGCTGGTGGCCCAGGGTGGGGTGTCCCAGGCATAATTTCTGGTTTTGCACCAGCTCTCTGCTTCCCAAGCACCTCGCAAATCCAACCCAGCTGTATCTGGCACCAGCAAAGTGCCTACCCACGTGGGGCCTCCGCCTCGGCGAGTTGATAAAACGAATGTAAAGCAGCTTCTTCAGAGCCAAAACGGCACTTGTTGACCTAATTCCACAGAAAAAGGGTAAGAAAGCTCAGGTGAGTAGGGTTAGCACTTTGTGGCAAATTGTGCTCAGTTCCATTCAGCCCAAATATCTTCGGTGTGCTCAGGGATGGGAAATACTCCTCCACAGGGGGCTCCTCCGCCTGTCCGTGGCACTCGGTAACACAAAACCTGTGGTACTCCCTTTACCCCTGATTTAGACCTTGGAAGTATACGTGCTGCTGCTTTAGCTGGGGCCACAAATTCTTCCTGCAATTAATATTTTATTTTCTATTTGCTTAGTGAGCCTTGGTTTTGCTCCTGCTGTACCTTGTTTTGCTTCACACAAAAGAATCCTTTCCTTAGATCCCCTCTGAATCATGGACATGAAGTCATGTAATATACATGACCTTACAAAACACATTCAGGTGTACATAAGGCTTACATCTATATGCACATTCACTTTTCACATAAGACATTTCACATAAGACATCCCCAGTTCCTGGACAAATTATTTACATTCTAGACAAACTTGTCTTCATCTCAATCTTTCCTTGTTCAAAATTACTTATGATACCTTGTACAAAGATACTTAGAAATCTCAGCAGCACTGCTTTCATTGCCTTTTTCCTGGATTTAGGCTCCTAAGTCACCTATGGACTTTTAAAACACTCGTTTACCCAAAACAAATAATCCTGAACAAACCCCACTTAAAAATAAATAAATAAATGAATGAATGAATGAATGAATAAATAAATAAATAATAACCCACTGTTTTGAAGCTGTTTCCAAGTGAGTTTAATGTTCCACAGTATGTAAAACATAATAATTAAATGCCTTCTTTAAAAGAATATATTTCTTCTGAGCTATCATCTATTCATTCAATTATTCAGTGGAATTTTGAACAATCACGCCAAAAAAAAATAAAAATGAAGGCATGAATAGAATGATATTGCAAATGCACTAACTTCTCTATGTGGCCTTTATTATAAAAGTCAAGAATAAAATTTACATAAATGGAGAGTGATTTTTTTTTCTTTTTTCCTTTTTTTTTTTTTTGTTGTTGTTTCTTTTTGTTTTTTAATGTTCCAAGATGACTATTTTATCTGTGCAAAGTAATCTTGGAAACAAGAGTAATTGAAAACATCAGAATACCATCGGAGTGAATATAGTATCTCATATAAAAATGTTCATTTTGTACCTTTTATATTGTTTTAAAAGGAAACACTGAAATAATTGTCCGCGTAATTGTTTCTTTTACTGTTATTGAATTCCAAGAGTATTAACAACGGAAAGGAAGGGCTGGTACATTGTCTTCTTCTGCTGACTTCTTCCTGTGTGTACGTTCACAGATGATGAATATTGACTGAAATTCTTATTAATTAAAACAGGTTGCATTTGTCTGGTGTCCCAACAGCCCAGGCTATCCATGCTGAGGGTCTTGGTTTCATCTCGTGAGCCGTGGGTCTTTGTACGTGGGGGCTTTGCTCTGCCAGGAGCCTGGCCCTGAATTATTCTGCACTTGGGTGAGGAGCTTTTCAGGTGTATGAGGTTGGGATTTGGGGGCCAAATGTGGTGCGCCCACTTTTAGTAGCTATGTCACTCCCATTGACGTTGGTAAAGAAAGGGAATGCAACATCCAAAATAAGGTCGTGTTCCCATGGAGATTTCTGGATTTTTAATAGTGCCAGCATAGAAAGATTTGAGAAGGGAATGGCAGCCTTTTCTCCCTATAGGTTTTCTGTAATCGGTGGAGATAGAGAGGAGTGAAGGCTGCCTCTGGCAGAGGGGACAGGGCAGTAGGGGAATGATGGAGGCACGAACCCTTAACGCAATGGGCATGGCAACTGTCGAGAGGAGCGCCGCTGATCTCAGAATTCTGTTATGCTTCTGGCAAAGAAGCTGGAGTAATCTTTTTGATCGATATCACCCCAGAAATTATTGTTTATTTTATCTAAAATAACCTGCTCTAATCTCAGTCCAGATCGCTGGACTGATTTAGAGGTCCCCAAGCAGTGAAAACGTAAGCTCCTTTAACCAACTGAGAACATGAATTGCTCTCATTCGAAGCCAGATCTGTCACTGGTTTCCAGCCTCTTGTGTGGGCACAGGCAGTCAGTCTGCGTGTCCTCTGCCAAGAAACAGTCAGTCTAGTACCTTCTGCTTTATATTTGCAGAAATTATTTTTTTTTGTCCACTCTTCAACCTACTTCTGAACTTCTGAGGTGCCTCATCTAACAATGCAAACTGACGGCGTGCCTTATCTGAAGACGTGCCCTGCTCAAGGAGAGCAGCCCAATTATAGATGGCATTTTAAAAGCGGCGTATTTAGCTGGTATCATTCAACAAGTGATGGGGAACAATGAATAAGAATACAATCTTTATGCAAGTCGATTCATAAAGCGTTACATTTCTGTTGAGAGAGTGGAGTCATAACAGGATTAGTGGGAAGGCTCCTGCTGAACTGTGAGATCTGAATTCCCCAGCTCTGTTGTTATTTTTATTCACAAGTTATAAGGGCAGCTGGTTTATATTCCACTGTGCAATTACTGCACAGACCTAGGAACAGCTTAACTTTCATCTTCATGATTTTGGAAAGGAAACAGTAATACAAAGAGCAGAAAACCCATAGCGGCATGAGTTTTCTAGCATCAAACCTCTGTTGGTCTTGGATCCCGATGAAGTGCTTCTTATCGCTGCAGGGAAGATTTACTCTTGACTCAGATATCTAAATTTAGGCTGTCTGCACTTTGGATGTTTACAAGGGAGGTATGAGTCTGCTCACCCTACTGCAGACACCTATGTTTGGCCACCTTGCACCCACATATCTCCGCTGGCCACGGGGGGATCTTAAATTTCCACCTCACAGTCTTTGATGGGTTTGACACCCTCAGAACAGGTGAACGTGAAAGTGGCTGCGAGGTAGCTTTGTAGTGCCACGGTGCTAAGATGAGCTCAAGCAAGTTGTCTCAGGTTGAAAATAAGTTAGCAAAAGAAAATACAAATCCTTATTTCTATATGTTCCTAATAACTTCCCAGCTGTGTCTGGGAAATGAAACAATTCTGATATTCCACGATCTAATTTAGTGTGATTTTTTCCTTTTTTTTTTTTTTTTTTTAACATCTGTTTACTTTTTGCACTTCACTCGTGACCAAATCCTGTGCCGTGCCTTTCAACCCAGTGTCCAATGTGAGGAAGTGCAAGGAGAAACTTCCTCCGGCTACGAGAAGCCATAAAATACATCAAAGACATCCCGGCAAAAAGCACCAAGGAGACACAATGCCTCACCCCGTGGCAAAGGGAAAAGATGGGATAGCACGATATAGTGATAAGCCAGCAGATCAGGAAGAAATATTTCTGACAAATGGCACAAAATCAAGCCCAAGTGTCTTAGTGCTGTGTTTGCTGAATTTGCTTATCTGGAATAAGTCTAAGGGTTGTTTCCTGTGCTTTGGTAACACTTCTGTAATTCAGGCACCAACGGGATCTCACTGGCTCACAGAGAGGGGAAAAAGGATGGACAATGTCTAGGCTCCCACTTGTCTTGAGCAGACTGGGTCAAACCTCACGAATGCCTGCTGTGGTCTTGAGCAGTAGCTAAGCTTCAGCACAGCCTCCCTGTCTCATGGGGACGGAGTTATTTCCCTGAAATACCGGGGAGTGTTGGGTTCGAACTGAAATACCCCACTGCTAAGATAAGAGGCTGCCTGGAAGCACCCAGGAGAGGGAGAATAACCCGATGAGAGCAAATCCTGCTGGAGCTGCAGGTGCACAGCACCTCTCTGGACTTGCCTCTCAGCTCCGAGGCTGGAAATAACACTTAAGGTTCGCATCTTGTAATGCAATTAGCAGCTGGTGAGAAAGAGATGAAACACCCCATGTCTTGTCATTTCTGCACGAACCAGTAGCAAGCCCTCTGTGGGCTAAAATAGCATCGTAGGGCAGTGGTTAAATCCAACGTAAATATTATTTTAAGCAGTGGTTCCTAAAAGGCAAGAGGACATTTTTAGTAAAAATGAGATCAAATTCCAAAGCTTTTTTCCATCTTTAACTGGGCAGATTTTCTAATGAGTCAAGGTTTAGCTGGAAGAAGACTCAAAAGAGAGAGTGAAGCAGGGCTTGGCTTTTGTAGAATGTTTTCAATGCAATAAAAAGCTAAATTTTGATCCTCAAATACTTGAAATCGTCCCTTTATCATGTTGATTGCAAAAACATTGTAATTTTAGGATTTTTGTTAAGGATTCTCCCATTCTTTTTTAAAAATAAACTAGACAGATTTGTGTATCCATGGTAAGAGTCCTGCATTGATAACTAATGTGATATTACTCACAGGAACTCTGGAACCTTACATTTCTAGAATCTTCTTTTTGATGGTTGAAACCTACTCACAATTTTTGCAAAAAATGGGATTGTGATATGCCGTTTTTACTGACACAATGAGCATCACACAATGGGCTGAACTTTCTCGTGCTCAGAACTGGTAAATTTGGGAGAAAGACTAAAAACACAAGAAGTTGCATTGAAAGCTTGTGGTTGGCATGAGAACCAATGGGATCAAGATGTGGGGTTATTCTTGGTGTAAGCTGTACTTCCTAAAAAAATAAAATGTCCTTCACTTTTCTCCCCCAATCCCATTCAGAACAACGTGGCTTGGCCAGTTTCCCCACACATCCCAGTCTTTTGGGACCCAACCCAGGAGCTGGAGTCTGGGGGCAGGTACACGTTATGGATAGTGTGTGTTGTGCTGGACACCGGGGCCTTCAGCATAAACCTACTACGAGTTCAAAAGCATATGAATCCATATAATTTACTGTAAGTTGTCATCTTTGTTAGGAACCTGCCCCATTAATCACACTGGGACTGGGGAACTGGAGGAAGCTTGCTGGGTGATAGCTCTGGGGGGTCTGTCAGGGCACTGCCACGAGGTCCGGGCAGCAAAGCTGGGAAAAGAGAACTCAGAACTTAGCTGCTGCAGCGTCTCATCTCCAGCACAACCTTCTTTTGCTGCTTAATATGCATTCAATATAATTAAATATCTTCAAATTGGTTTAGAAGGAGTAATGGAAACACATGAAGTTATCCCTAAAATATAATAATCTCCTGTTCCCCAGCAGGAACTCTAGAGCCTTTTTCAGATACATTGATTGTGTTGTCTGTAAAATGAGAGAGAGCTTAAAAAGTTGAAAAGAAATAGGGGATTAGGTTAAAAAAAGAAAAAGCACTAGAGGGAGGAAACTCAAAGCAAAACTGCGCCTGGCTAGTGTAAATGAATATGCTCTTGCATATTAAATGTTCTCATTGTTATTGTTAACGTCGAGTCACAAGTGAAAGATTTTAAATAAAAGCAACGATGCCCTACTGGATTGTTTCAAGAACCGTTGAACCTCATGGCAAATATTTAATAGCTCATCCTCGCCCGTGACTTTAACAGCGAGCCTTCGGGTTCGGCGGGGAATCGCGGAGCACAGCTGCTGCACACATTGCCCCCAGGTCCTCGGAGCCCGGTGGCCAGCGGGCTCTGCAGGACCCTCTGTGGTCCTTTCCACCCGCCCTTGAGATTGGCCTTGCCCGAGGGGTGAGAGCACATCTTATTTATTTATTTTTTGGATTAACAAGTTCTCCAGCCCAATTATCCCACCAGCTCTACCCATCCGAGCTGTGCCAGGCCCGTTGGTGAGTGAGCTCAGCTCCACGAAGCAGCAGGGTGATGGCACTTCCCACCACCACCGGCTCCAGCACTGGGAGGGCTTTTGATTTACAGCAGGACAGCCAAGCAGACTCGAGCCATGCTTTTCTCTCCCAGCTTATTATTGTCAGATGAGTTCAAAGTAGGAACAAGAAGCAATCTTGCTTTTTATTTCATCACTGGGAAGCACCAGAAATGTGAAGGGTCAGTGAAGGAAGGGAAGGCTAAGGAGAAAAGCAGAATGTCTGAAGGAAAGATGTGTTTCTTGCTTGAATAACTCCCTAACAATCTGCTGAAGGAGTGATTTTGTATCAGGCTGAAACCCCAAACCAGCATCATTTTAATTTGCCAAGCACCTGTGAAAGAATGCAGCTGCAAGACCATGGGAAAACAATGGGAACTGTGACAGTTCATTAATATAAACCAGCAACGAGATTTATTTGGAAAAGTCATTGATACAGAATTACACTGGAGGACACAGTGGCATTCCTGAAGTATGCCAGCCAGCAGCTAACCAAGATTATAGATTTGTGTACATCATTTGAACTTCAATGGTTATTTGGTAACTCTGACAATTTATTGCGTGTGTCAAACAGCAAAACAAATGTATAAAGAGGAGTGATTGCTTCAGCATTTCCTTCTTTTTTTTTTTTGTTTCTTTCTATTTGTTGCTCATTTTTGTCTCTTTTTCATTTTTTTTTTTTTTTTTTTCCCCTGTAGTTTGCTTTGGTTGCTGTTTCCAGTGAAGCAAGAGTTTGGAGAGTGCAAGCGGTGTCAGAACCGTGCTGTGCACAGCTGGGAGCGAAGGCACCTCTCCATGCAAAGCCAGCTCTCGGATCCAAACCGATGCAAAGGGAAAATCTCCGTGCAGGGGGAACATCGGGGCTGCCCTCGGGCAGGCGCAGCAGCAGCATCGAGCATGGACCCGGACCTCTGGGTGCAGGTGGGTGCAGGGGGGCCACGGGGTGGGAGCAGCAGGGGGACAGAAGCCTCTGGGTGCCCACCCCACCAGCATGGTTCATGGGATGGATACTGGTCCACTGGGAAAACGTGTCTTGGGTCTGATTGCCCAGGTGGTGGTTAGCCGCTTCTGGTGTTTCGTCCTTAAAAAGTTTGCTGCTTTTCACGAGTTTAAGGCATGCTTCTGGCCTGTCGCGTGATTAAGAGGTTCTGTCACTGCAAACAGCAGTTACAAATTACAGGGTGGGCAGTGATGTTCTAGGTAAACCCAAACCAATTTGCTTTGCATACATGAGTGGCTGCTGAAGAGCTACGAGACTGGAGGCATTAATCTGGTAAAGATGCTCATGGGGTTGGGGGTACAGTGTTAGAGAGATGCTTTGCTGGCCATCTCTCTGGAAGCAGAAAAATGAAACAAACAAACAAACAAAAAAAAAAAAAAAAAGGAGAAAAATGCCATTCAGCTTGCAGATATTAATAGTTTGGGAAAAAACTCTGTCACTGAATCAAGCCAAATGAGCGACTGGACATGTCCAGCCTAACCCGCTCCAATTTCTGTCTTTTTTTTTTCTTGCTTCCCTCCTCTCCCCTGTTCCCCTCTCTCTCCCTCTCTTCTTTTCAGAACTGAATTTTCTGATTTCCAGATGCAACTGCAATATAAAGTAGAAATAAAACAAGGCAGTTAAGTTGTTGAAGCCCATAATCTCTTCACATAACTCCCAAGAAAAAAGGTACAGCATCCAACTCTATTTACCAGTTATGGGTCCCTCTTGCTGTACTATCTGTAAATACAAGAGTAGCTCAACTTATGAAAATTTTAAGAATAGGAGAAGCAAAGGAAGCTCGGCAGTGTCTCTAGAAGCACTGGAAAAGAGTGTGGTGTTGATCAAAGCCAGCTTATTTCTTAAAGCAATACATTTTAATAAAACTTTAATTCACAGATGATGTTGCAACCAGAAAAAGATGGAAATATGAAACAATTCTGTTATCTAAATGATTATTTAATTTAATTGATGGCAGTAATATGAGTTGTGGGTATGTGTGTGGAGTGGTACAATGTGGCAGTGATGTTAGATGTGGAGAAAGAGATGATGTATTTGAACAAGACATATATACAGGTTGTACATGGTCTCTTTTAGACCATGTCTCTTTTTATCTAACACCTTTGCTTTAAGACTTTCCCCTGTTTCCTTTCTATCCAGAATCTCCCTGGATTTGCAGCAGTTCTTGGGCTGAGGTGTAGACAGCTCACCCTTTGCCATATATCTCACTTGGATATCTGCTTTACTTCTGTTCCTCTAAACCTCCAGTTTTGTCTTCCTCCTCTCATGGAACGGCTTTGCAACGCTTATCCCTAAGTAATAGTCAGTAAAGGAAAATTATCTTAAATCAAGCAAGGTTTATTTAATTTAGAAAATAGGAAATAGAGAGAAAATCAAACTAAATGAAATGAAAATGGAATAATTCATATCTAATCTAAGGTCTTGCTCAACAGAACGATTCTTTTAGTTGTGTTCTTAGAGTTGAGCAGCAATATTTTTTACATGTTAGGGTCATTTGTCCCAGGCAGACAACTTCTTCAGGCCCTGCACTTGCAAAGTCTTCAGGAAATGGAAGTACTCACCCCCATTTCTGCAGGGTGTTTGCTTCTGTCTAGCACCTCCGGCTGAGCCACGCTTTCCTCAGCTACCCACACCACCTTGCCTCTCTTACTGGTGCATGTTCTCTTATCTGTATATATAAATATTTATTTGGATAAGCGTGTGGATGTCAGATAGTGCTGGGTTAGACCTTTTTCCCACATCATATAGACATCTACTTCTCAACCAACTCACCCTTTAATTATCTGAGGCTGCCTTTTTATTAATATGCAATGCACCACTGTACCCCATATTAATGAAGCTTATTATCAGATCCTGATAGAAAGCTTTCCAACTTCCTTCCAATTAACATGTGGTGCTTCAGAGGAATCCTCTGAATATGGGTAGGTGTTTGGCAATTGCACATAACCTTTTTTTTTTTTTTTTTTTTTTTTTTTTTTTTCAGGCAACTTCACTTAAGATGTCCTTGTTAGATTAAAGACTCCTCAAATGCTGATTACCCCCTCCGGTTGGTTTCTTCATTGTTTTCCAGGCGGAGTACTTGCTTTCATATATTTTCTTTAGGTTACAGCTTAAAAGTATCATCTTGGTTTAACGCTTTCAATTTATGTTAGACAAGCCAGTTTTAGACTGGCACATGTAAGCCAGTGATTCTTAATTAAGTGCATAATGAGGCTGGAGGCAAGAACTGTGGGTAGGCATCCAGCAGGTGACAATCGTGGCATGGTGGAGGCTGTCCTGGGCCTCTCGGGGAAGGAGAACTGGGCAACAGACTGTGCACCGTGCTTACACAGAGAGCAAACCAGAACGGATAATTATTTCTTCCTCTTAAATGCCATGCCCTTCGTCTGAAGTGGTAGAACGGATCCAATTTTTAATGGTCAGACTTTATTAGCAACCCAGGTAGGACTGGTGGGAGCTGCAATCATCTCTAAATGAGCTGTAATAAACCCGGAGGTGTGGGGTGCCTCTCACCTGGGCCTCACAATGCATGCCAGGAGTCTCATCTTCCAACAGGGGGGAACAAACCTGTTCCAAAACTGAAGGTAAAACCTTTGAGAAAAGTGATCCCTCCCTTCTTTAAATGGCCACATCCAAGCCCTGCACTAAGTGTGACAGTGCAAGGTAGCTGGGGTAAATAGACTGGAAGCACACACATAAAAAAAAAGGGTTAGAAAAGCTGGTTTCCAGCTAGAAAAAAAAAACCGTCATCCTCGGCGATGGGTCCTGGCACGTTTTGGTTACACAAAGGAGAACATTTACATCAGTGCAGCTGCAGCGTTTCACCTGCTGCTGAGCTGCTTTCTGCGTGCCCTTCAGCAAGCCGTGCCTGATAGCTGGAGCAGTAAATGGAGGAGAGTCGGCACTGCAGCAGGACTGGGGTAGTACCAGTGCCCTGCACAGCTTGGGAAAGCCAGGAGGTCTTGAACATACTCTAAAACGCTTGTGCCTTTGCCCCAGCCAGGTAACACAATTTCAGAACATGATACACCATGTAAATACATGCTTATTTTGCAGTAATTCCCTGCGCAAATTACCCACGGTGTTTGTTTGTTTGTGTTCTGCCCTGCATTCGCATCCTTAGCACCAAATCAGCCTGTTGGCCACACTGCCTGACCCCGAGGGTGCCCAAGCAGTGCGAATTCAGCTGCTGGATCATGTAAGCTCCAGGCCAGCCGGGTGACAGCTTCTCAGGGAAGTTGCCCTGCTATTACAGCACTGTGCTGGTTTTCCAAAACGAAGAGACTTTCCACCACAAGGTCTTGCAGACCTGATCCCTGCTTAGCTCTGAACATGTATTAGGCCTTTCTCAAAGTGCCCTTTTAAAAGTAGCTTCTCCCTGAGCAGATGAGTTGGTCAGGCAGCATCTTCCTGAATTAAGCTGTGCAGAAACCCCCAAGGCACGGCCAGTGCTCTTCATGCAGGGAGATGTCAGTAACACAAGTGGGCTGTGGGTTATGTGAGCAGTTGTTGAGCATTACAGAGGCATGAGTAAGCTGTCTGCCTCAGCCGTGTGATGGGAAGAGGGCTGTGGCCCTGCACTTACTGGACTAATTTGAACTTTTTGACACAGACAGCTTTCTAGCAGCTTCTCTGGGCCTATGGGTTGGTTCTGCTGATGGTGGGTTTCTGGGGCTCCTCGTTAGCGCCTGTCAAACAGTCTGTGCTTTGGTACAGTTGGGGTAGGGTGGCCTCTGTTGCATGGAAGATGTTATGGGAGCGCTGCCCCAGGTTGTAGGCGTGCTGTCTGATTAACCTGGTTATAGAACAGGTTATTGTAATACCCAGCAGCATCTCTCTAGATGTGGCACAGGAGGGCACTCAGCATCGTGGAAGCTGCACAGTGCAAAAAGGCTGTGCCTCGTGCAGAAGTCAGCAGGGCCTTTCCAGATGTGCTGGTTGGCTTCAGCTAAGATGTTTCATCTGGCATGCAGCATGGATGCACCTGGCCTGTACTTGAGAGTTATTTTCAGAGGATGAGGGGCTGCAATTTGACATTGCGGTAAGGTGTTCCAGCCTCTGGGGTTGTCATGGGAGCAGGTCCCAGCGGCACCCTGGCAGAGAAATAACCCTCTTGCTATGAAGTAAAAGTTTTTTGATATTGGAGCTCTAATTGTTTTCTGTGCCCAAATTTGCCTCTAATGTATCTGTACAGTCATATGGCTTGTCAAAATTTGAGACCGGTGTTTACAAGGCACATGAATTATACCAGAGGTATCCTAGATGCTATGAAGGCATCGCTGTGAAGCACTGTGATTATGAAACATCTCGAACCTATGTATTTTATGGTTTAGATGCATTTCTGCCACTCAGAAATGAAACCTGAAGTGTTCTGTCACTGCCGCGTCCCTACTACTGAGGGCTGTAGCCATGGAGTTATTTACTCCACTGCACTCCTGGCTGCAGCTTTTGGTAGAGCTTCAACACGCTGACTTCTCACACTGGTATCTGTCAGAATGCTTCCCTCCTTTATGGCAAGAAAGCTCATTGGTACGAAATGAGCTGGTGTTGCTGCTCAGAACTACCTGCATAACAATTCAGACATTTGTGTGCGATGCGATCACCCTGGAGAACTGTGTGGTCTCTGCAGTGGAAAGCCTCGCTGGAAGCTTCTGCAGAACAGAGATCCTTCAGTGGTGTAAATCACTTTATTTCTTCTGAATTCAGTCTAGATTTAATCGATTGAGAATCTGACTTAAGATGCACAACTCATATGCCTCCCTCAGTGAACGAAATATTACATAAATAAATTATAGCAATATATTCCCACGGGATTATTCTGCATCCAATTCTAGGATTATTACCAAGTAGTAATAATTAGTGCAATGGTATCATCATACTCATTTGGTTTGTTCTTACTTTTTTTACACAAATAAACTCAGCCTTGGTTCTAGAGAGCTTGCCACAGGCAGCTTTGTTTCTGCAAGCAGCAGTGCACGCCGCCGGGCTGGAAGCGTGTAAATGGCCCTGCTGACCCAGGAAAGTGATTCAGTAAGACTTCTCACAAGCTCAAGAGTGATTACAGGCAGCGTTGGCTGGATCTGGAAGATATACACTGATAAAAGATGACACTGGAAACTCGAGAGATAGTGCTGACTCGCTCTTTGGTTAGCTTTACAAATTACAGCCTGATGGGGCAGATAGAAGACAGTGATGCTTGGGAGGCCGCCGAATGAGGGACCAAACCAAGCCTTAGTGTGAACACAGGAGCAGAAGGAAACCATAAACTGTAGCGGGCTGGTAACACCAGCAGAGGAGAAGGGAGCAAACAGGAAGGATCAAGGCAGAGATGTGGCTATGGCCCGAGTTGGCCATGGCAGCTCTCTGCCCTGCGGCCGCTGCTGGCCTCAGCACCCGGCCGGGCCTGGCCACTGCCCCGTGCTGGTCCCCAGCTGGAGCACTCGGCAGGTTAAACGTGACCCGGCTGAATCCCAGGGGGCACCTGGGGTGGTTTTGACTGTAAAAGTCCCAGATAAAACTGAAAGGTAGCCAGTGGTCAGCTGGAGAGGAAAGAGCACCAAGTCTTGACAGCAGCACCAGGTTGTAAACCTCTGGAGATGTCATGCAGATAGGTTTTGCAGCAATATTGAGAAATTCATATGTACTGGAAATATTGTGTAAAAATAAAATGAAGAAATAAAGAAATAAACATCTGACCAGTAAGGATATTTCTGAAAGTTTGAGGCAGGTTGGGTATGGTAAGCCCTCAGTCCTGTTTTCAGTGGCAATAAAAAAAAATGTTAAGAATGTTCTTAGTGGATACCTGAACACGTTTAGGCAGTATATTAAATATATTTAATAAACCACTCTGCACAATGCTCTATGGCTGGTGATAGACCCAACTACATCTGCATCAGGCTCCACAACCAAGAGTTTTGGTATTTCACAGACCTGAAAAGCCAAGGTTTTGGTCCCATTTCCAGCCCAGTGATTCCTGCATCTCAATTTGTATCTGTTGCTAAACGAAGCTCAATGCTGGCTTGTTCTTCATATGGGTGGAAGTGTCTGACCATTGACCACATGAGCATGAAGCTGTCCCTGATCTCACAAACACTCCTGGTGGGATGCTCAGTGGTAGAGCATCGCCCTGCTCTCCAGGATCTCCAGGATCCCTGGTCCTGGCCCCAGGCATGTGGCATTGTGACTGCCTGCTTGAGGCAGGATGGACAAGGCTCCATCCCTCACTGCCTGCGGGGCAGCTCCTCTTGGTTTTCAATAGGCAGATTTCCCTCCCCTGACCCCAGTTTTCACACCAACGTTTTCAAGAATCCCAAATTGCTCCTTTGCCAGTGAAACACTAACAATAAGAACCTTTCAAGGTTAGCAACACAATTTGTGAAAATGAGCAAAGTATTGGGAAGGCTTCACTCCGCTGTCTAAATTAATAAGACGTGGTATCAGCAGGTCACATCTTGCTCTCAGCGAATCAGTAGTTATTTTGCCATTGACTTTGCGAGAAGAGGGATTGGGTCTGTGCTCGCTATTTAAAATAAACACGACTATATATTAAATTAGACTTCCACTGCTGCAGAATGTTACAGGAGAGTAAAACCGGTACTGTTAAATTACAGATAAAGGGGGAGAGTCCAAAATTTCCAAAATGTTCTCTTTTTCTTTTTTAACGACTGTCATTATATTTTGATGTGTTTAATAATACAGCAGAGGTTAAATGAAACATGAAAAAGGGATGTACATTAAAATTGAGATAACTCTTCCTTCAGTGAAGTGGAACCCAGCAGATGTAGCTGCACACTGTAATTGCTGCCTGTTTCCTGTCAGTCTGATTAAGTTGCATTGTCCCTGCTCCAAGTGTAAGAATCAGTGGCTTCCCATAGGGCACAGCATGGGACAACTGGCTTATGCAGTCAAATGACTATGTGCACCTCCTGCTTGTCCTGTTAATAGTATAGACAGACAATATACATTGATGACTTATAAAATCAATAGGCTGTGTAGTGGGATGGAGACAGTGTCTTCCATCTTACCAGCACTTCAGTCAAGGGCCAAGGTTTTCTGGAAAAGTTAAATTCCTCAGCTCAGGAGGCCAAATAACTGCAGCGCCTGGCTTTGTTATATTAATTTTGTTTCTTAAGAGTTATTATGCGCCTTCTAATAATATTCTTTGACTCTTTTCAAAATATAGCACTGCTCATTGTGTTCACAGTTATTCATGTTTTCCTTTCTGTAATAAATCCCTACTTACAGGATTAAACTGCTAATGGTAAAATCCAGTACCTATCTGGGGAACGCGAGGCCAGATTCCCAGCTGCTATAAATTGCAGTAGATCCACTGAAGCCAGTGGGGTTACTCTGATTTACAACAGCTGTTGGACTTGCCTGAGAAGTCCATGAAGTGAGATTTTGTTTTTATTCCATTCAAAAAGAATGCGATGTGCCTCATTCAGCAGAGCATTGCCCTACTTTTGTCCCGGAGTAATTCTGCTGCACGCCGCCGCATTACATCGCTGCAAAGCTCCAGCGGCGTGGAGGTGAGTCGGGGCTGTTACTTATCGTTATTTACTGGCTCTTGTAAGAGGCCTGCCATTACTTACTGCTAAACTGGAGATGCAGTGGCACATTTGGGTGTTTGCGTTTAATTGCAGGAGCAGAACTGTGTTTCAGCACGGCGAGATAAACTCAGGTTCTGCCCACAGGCATCCCGACAATATGGGAGAGCCATGGCACGAGAGCCAGTCCTGGTGTACTTCCATCCATCCATCCATCCATCCATGCATCCACCCACCCACCCAAGGGTGCCCCCACCAGCACCCAGCCGCCGAGGGAGGCAGGCGTGGGCAACACCTCACTGCTGGAGAATTTGGGTGGCGGGGCCACGTGCGCGCTCCCACACTGAGTCACCACGCGAAAGCAGTTGCTTCCACCATGAGCAGCGGCCGAGTGGGAGGGCTGGGGATTATGATTCTGGATTTAGGCATCTGTCCCATTTAAAGTCCCGTTTTGGCTCTTTAATCCCTGTTTGGATCTGGGACCTTGCTTTCTAAAAATGGAAATTAATATTAGAAGTCGTTCCTTAACACATGTTTATTTTCCAATTTATCGAATGTACCTATTACACTCTCCAGACACATGTGCTTGATTATAATGATTATCATATGTATTTCTAAGGCACTCATCACCATAATATCAAATGTCATTATAGAAATTATGAAAGAGCATCAGCATTTCTTCCTTGGAAGAAGCCAGTTTCCTCTTTTCCCACCGCATTAGTGAAATCACAGAAATGAAGCTGACTTTATGCCACTTTTGTTTCAGCCCAAGACAAAACAACCGACTCCCCAGTGCAATCTGCAATGTGCACCTGAAGCCAAGCACAGCTCGGTGAGAAGGCCCACGGCCCGGCGGGGGGTGAGCTCCGAGGCTGGGGCTCTGCACAGACTCCGGTGAGGCTCTGGGGCACGCGGGGCTGCAGGATCCCCACAGGAAGGCACAAGGAAAAGGAAGCCCTGCACTCGGCTGCGAGCCTGCCGGCCTCACCACACCCCGGCTGCTGCTCCCCAGGCATTTCTTTTTCGAAGAGATTTCTCAATGAAAAGTATCACGAATTTCTGGAGCAAAAAAACAACTGTCTAGACCAAGGGCGGTAACCGCTCAAGATGGGGTTGCGTGTGCTCATCGCTGGCTGCTCCAAAGCCACCTGCGTATTTGGCACAGGTCAGGACGAAAGGAGATGCCAGCACAGGTTCTTGATGCTGTACGTGTTTTCCTAGGGGTGGAAGATACAGATCTGGATTTTTGCAGGAGAAACAATGCTTTTACCACATTTATTTATTTTATTTAAGAAATGGCAGAAGGAGGAAAGAGCTGTAAACAAGGATGGAAACCTCCCTGCTTGGGAGAGGCGTCTGGAGGATGCACAGAGAACTTCGTGCCTGTGCGTGCGTGGCCAGGGACAGGGAGATGGGGGCTGCTCCAGAACAGGGGTCTGCACTAAGCAGAAGAGCTCATTGCAATCCAGACATACGTGTTGTGTCACGGTGGCATGGAGGCGAAGCAGCAGGGAGGCTGCATTTGGATTGCTGACTTAGACTAATGCTTTTTTTTTTTTTTTTTTTTTTCCTTTGTGCCATTTATGTGATTATTTTTGTGCTTCATATGCTCAAAAATCCCTGGGAAAAAATAATCTTTTTTTTTTTTTTTTTCATTTTTGCTTTGCAAGTCACTTTGTAAAGAACTGCTTTGGTGTCTTTAGAGAGCTTTAAACCCACCTGCTTCCTCTGTAAAGCACAGATGAGGAAACAGGAGCGAGCGGCCAGCCCGGCACAGACCTCGGATTCAGGAACCTTGAGTGAAACTGAATATATTGGTCCCACATCTGGGAAGTTTTTAAGGCGGATTTTCACTCTCAAAGCAAAAGATTTATTTCCCTGTAGCAGGACAGAAGGAACGCAGGGGAGGAGAGCTCCTCTCGCTCCAGCAGTTGCTGCCGCCCAGCTGCGGGCACCGCTCGCCGCGGTGCTCAGCCTCTATGTGGATCCAAATCGTGCCCACAGAGCTGGGGGAAGGAGGTGCTTTGAAAAAGAAGGGACCAAAACCAGGAGGCAAATGAGCTGGTGGAGCTGCACATCGCCACCCGCTTCCTCCTATCTCGACGTGCTGATGTGGACACTTGAACGCTTCTAAGGTCACTTGGATAATCTAATACTGCTCAGGATGATATCTGGCGCAGGCAGGAACTCTTCGAAGGGTTTAAACAACATCTATCTTCATTATTTTACACCCTCATGTCTGTATGATTGATTCACACTAAATTTTGTTTAATTGCTCAGAAGGTCTCAAGGACTGACATTTTGAGAGAGCCAAATGGGATGTCTGAGCTCCCCCTGCTGCTCTGCCGCACGCAGCCCGCTCCGCCGGTGGCCTCGCCGTGCCGCCGGGCACCGCAGCCCGGCCACAGCTCCCTGCAAACCCCGGGAGAGAAATGAGGGGCTATTCGCAAGGAGAAGAGCCAGGGTGGGTTTAGCAAGTGCCGTCTAATGGGGTGGCACAAAGCCGGAGAGCTGCGTCTCAGCAGGGGAGAAGTGCCGAAGCGTCAAGGTTTTGGCGCAACCTCTCCATCCAAGCGTGTTGGTGAAGGGCTGAGTCCTGCAGCGGGCAAGTCCCACGGTGCTGAGCTCCTGGGGTGCAGCTGGAGCAGGGGAAGGCCTTCCCACCCCCAGAGCCCGAATAATGCAATGGGGAAGGGTCCCTTGGTACTCCCCACCGAGAGCTCCCATGGCAGCACTGCCTGTGCTTCTCCCTCCAGTGCATTTGGGGTGCCAGAGCGATAAACCCCTGTCTGGGGAGATGCATCCATCATTCAGCCACGTTCCTCATGGTGCATGCTGGCAGCAGCACAACGCTCACCGAGGTGCTGCCTCCAGGTGCTGAAGGCATGACAGCAGCCTAAATGATGCTATTGTTCCTGCCGAGGCCCCAGGGAGGTGGCGAGCCCCTCACTTTGTTCTTTTAGGAACCAAACCCCTAAAAAAGCTCCTTTTTCCTGAGCACAGCAGCCGTGCCGTGGGCAGCAGAGGAACAAACACTCCTTCGTGCCGCGGAGGTGGGCCTCGGCCCTCGTCGGACCTCGCTCGAGCACGTATGTCCCAGTTCAAAGGGGGAGCAAGTCATATTCCCACAGCAGAACCTCAGCTTTCCAGTTCTTCATCCTCCGCACAAAAGCATGTTTGTTTTTATTTTAATCCTGTGCATGCTCGAAAATGATAGTTGCTGTTATTATTTTGAACTAGTGTTATGGTTTTCTGAACAGATGTGGTTGAGCTATCTGGCAAGTATTCCATGGGTTTTATTTTTGTTCTGTTTCATAGTTTAACTTTAGTTAAAACATCTGGATGTTTTAACTGTGGATGGGCGCTGCTTATAAAGCATGAAATACTAGCAAGAAAAATATTAAAATCATTTAAACTATTTTTAAAATTTAAATAAGTTCTACAAGGTTTCTTTTGAAACGCGAGTTCCATTAACCTAATACTGGATGTGGCCTCGAGAAATTCACACGTGTTCGATTTGACAGGTAGTTTATTTTTCTTTTTATTATTTACTCGGGCCCTGGTCCAGGAAAAGGTATATGAGCACTTGACTTACCTCAAGCGCTGAAAGGTTTCATTAATTTTTAGGGAATAAGCCTGATGTTTGGAATACGCACATCCTTGAGGACTCTGGGGAAATGAGAGCTCTTCGTGCTGAGCAGTCTCAGCATAGCCTGCACAGCTGGAGGTCCTCTGCTCCGTGCTTTTCATACCCAAAGTACCCACACCCAATTCCATGCAGAAATACAAATCCTGGCTCTGGAGCATGCCGGGGTGCACCATGCTGGTGTGAGCTCCACCCATGGTCCCACATCTCCCACACTTCTGTTTGAGGCCGTTTGGAGATTCCCCCGTACGTAGAAGCTGTGAACGCTGTGCCAATGAGCAAACACCCGCACGTTCACCATCGCACAGCAAGCGGGGTGCTGGGCACCTAGCTCTATGCTAGAGGTCATAGGGATAGGGATAGTATAGACATGTAAATGTATGTCTACATGCATATGTAATGTATAGATGTTGGATCCTTGGCACCATTTGCTTTGATCTATGGGTCTTGCACTGCATTACATTCCTATCATCACACACTACTTAGCTGTAGTCTCTAAATGCAAGGGCAGAGCCGTGGCACTGTTATTCAGCCGTGACTCCATGTCCCATCGGCAGGTCCCTCACCACAAGGACCAGCACGGCACATCAGAGCAGAACGGCACCACGGGAGTGGGACTGAAGACTATTTCTGTGACAACAATTCCTTAAGAAAGAAAACCCATCTCCATTGTTTCCCTTCGTCAGGACCTGGACCAGGTATCCCTGATGAGATTCATCAAACTGGGGCAGTTCCTTAGGGCACGAAGCACTGTGAGGAGACGCGTCCATGAGACGATGACCAACTAACTCCTGCATCATTCTGAAATCACCACAGAGGAGTTACTCAGTCTGTGCAATCCTCAACCTCGTTTCCTCGCTGTAGATAGCCTGGTGAGTTCTGCACCTCTGGCAGCGAGGTACTTGGGCCTGCGGAGCATTAGCCCTAGTTTTCGGAGGTGTAAGTAGGGCAGGCAACAGGGCCTGGCCTGGCACTGCTGACAGGCCCAGAGGACATGGAGATGATTAGAAATGTTGCGCTACCTCAAGGAGACAGAGAGGAGTCTGGGAGGGGGTTGCAACGGCAGGCAAAAATCTTTTTTTTTTTTCCTTTTGCTTCAGGGTCTGGAACGGCACTCAGTTACCCGGGATGGAGGCAAGGGGAGAGGGAAGTGTAAGGTGGAAATCAGTCTGTGCCTGTGCCAATGGGGGCATCGATAGGCAGAAAGACACAGCACAGAGCCGAATTGCAAGGCAAATACTCTACAGGCTCTCGACATTAACTAGTCATTATTTACACACTCAAATATCTATGATCCGGTGCATGGACACAAAAGCTGTGGAAAATATCTCCATTTTCAAACAGAGTTTTAATTATTTGTAAAGACTTCAATTGTTCAACAGATAATGTCATGGATTGGTCCTCACAGTGTGAAGTGCAACCGTCCAGAACCCCCACAGTATTATAAATAGGCTTCGAAGCTGGGATTGATTGATGTTTGGCATAAAATCTATTCCTCTGAGCATGTATATTCCTTCTGTTCACCAGTTTCATACAAATATACTTGGGCTGATTTTTTATTCAAATCTCCAATTTATGTAGGGTTTAAACTGTTAAATATTTAAAGCCTTTTTCATCTTTTTTTTTTTTTTCTTTCTTTCTCTTTTCTGTTAGAGGTAACTAAATCTTTTGCCTAACACAAACAAGACTCGGAGATTTAGCACATTCCTGTGGGGGAGAGAAAGGGTTTATTAATTATATTGAGACTCAAATAATATGCTTCCTTGACACTAATGTTCCATCAGTTCCAGCCGCAAGTATCCTATGGGATAGCTTTAAAGCCTTTATCAGGATCTAGATTACTGCATTTATGGCTCCATAGAAGAAAGAATTTAATGAACGGCATTCCGAGTTTGAAAAGAGAATCTGAGATAGAGCGATATCGGGGTATAAAAACAGTAACAATGAGGAGTTATGCCAGCGGAGTCTCTGGGACTCCGTAATGAAACATCAAATAAAAGTACGTATAATGTACCTTTTCAAGAATCTACATAAATATCCAAGACTTCTCAGATGGAGAATTCGTCCTTGTTGCACCTTGTCTGCATCTGACAGCAGGGATCTCAGTGGAGTTGCGTCTTTTGGAGAATCTCTCTTCCCAAGTCTTATTTAAGTTTTCACTTATCAAATCAATACTCCCAAATAAATATATTTTCGAATTTTTATGACACCATGACTTTTGTTTCATCCTCCCTTTTCTTCCTATCCTGAGCTACTATATTTACATACCATCACCCCTGTGGTTATTATTAATTCATTTATGCATGCCTTTGTGTTGCTGCAGCACCTAAGAATCATAGTCATGAGGCAAGACCCCATTATGTCTTATTTATTCTTTATTATTGCCGGTGTTACAGTAAAACCTGGAGATGTTGCTGAAGCAATGGACGAATTGTTTAAGTGGTTTATCTGAACATAAAGAAGCCTAATAGCCTTAACTCATTAATAGGAATTACAAAAGAAAAATAAAATAACTTGGTGTGTCTGTCACGAGGGCAGGTACAAAGGCTTTGCTTAGATCTCCCAAGCTGCTGGTCATTTCATACTTTTATTTAGAGCATATTATTCATTTCTTCTATTAATATCTCGTGCTCTGAAGTTCCAGAGCTGAAGCAGACTTGAGTAAATTGCCAGCATATTGGCATTGCGCTCTGGGGAGGCTGTCACAGCGAAGATACCAGTGACTGTACTGCCTAATTCTGGGTGTTGCTTGCAATCTTTCACACCTTATTTGCTTTGGGACCTAATTTTCCAGAGAAATGTTCTGTCTCAATGCAGTGACATTTGGAAGCTGCTATACCTGAAGATATTTGGTGAAAATCCAAGCAATGTACGTGATCCTATGATCTCGGTGTATGCAGTGTTGGTATGTCCTGGGGAGTCAGGATGCCCAGTGACCTGTGAAATGACTTCTTTATTCACAGCTTGTGGTCAGGGTGGGTTGCATGGGACTGGGGCACCACCAGAAGTGAAAAAGAGCAAAGCATCACGGCCACCCTCTCCTGTGCAAAGCCTCTGGTATGCTGCAGACGCTCAAATCATCAGAGAAGCAGAACCGGTGAAAAGCACGCAAAGCATGAGAATAATAATAATATCAGAAATTTAAAAACAAACAGTATTAGGGCTTACAAGCAATCAAGCTTTTAAAATTGCCTGGCTTAAAGCCCATTAAACAAAGCAAAACTCCTCTCCAAATCAGTAAATATAAGTTGTTTACAGCAAACAGAATATCATTGGAAATTCTAATTTCTGGAGTTTTCGCAGATAAAATATACACAGCTTATCAGTTATTCAAGGATCAACATTATCCTAAATTGATTCTGGGGTGGCTGTTAGACACGTTTGTGACATGAGAGAAGCTAAATGGATTAGCCCTAAAGAAAAGGTGGAGGAATGCTAGGGAGGAACTGAGGCTGCAGGTTTTAAAATGCTTGCCTCAAAGCAGCTTTCAGAGCTCCTGCGTTGGCATTCAGGCTATCTGGATTTCAAAAGTGATGAGAATTCAAGGGAATGGAAAAAAGCCCAGCGTTGGGGGACACCAGACCATTATCAGGTGTATAGCTCCGGCTCCAAACTACTTACTCGCCATTAATAAATCATTGCATTATATATAATTTTAATCATACAAGTATAGATTTCTCAGGCTCAGTTTTCTCTGTGTGTAACACCTTTACAAGGTCAAATAACCATTCAGTAACCAGGGAAAACAGGGGTTCCGATGCTCAATGGAAGCTTAAACTAGGAATTAATTTATATATTGTGGCATTTGACAAACCTCAGCTCCTGATGTCTCACGCTCAGCCTTACTTTATAGTCACATCTGTTAGTTTAAAGCATTTTTAGTTTATTGAAGAAGCCTTTACAAAGAAAAAACAGATGATGAAAATCTCATCTGTCAAAACTGTTATTAAACCCGGTAACAGTGTGAGGTTTTGTTTAAATTGAAAGCATCATTTATTTTTTATCAAACATTTTATAAACAATAACATTTGAGAAGGATTTGGGGGACCTGGAGAGCCCTCAACAAAATGCAGCTCATTATGTTGCTTTGTTTAATGTGCTGCTCAGAGATAAGCAGTGGATGCTTTCCATTACCTCGATGGGAGGTATAGTAGCTGGTGTGACTAGAGAGGTGGAAAAATCACCTGTGCACAAATGCACATTTATCAATCACAAAGAGAGTGGGGAATATCAAATGGCTGGGAAGTGCGCACATCAAGCGAAAGGCAAAATGGGAGAGGCAGGTCCTCAGACCTCTGATTTTAAAGCTTTTTTATTATTTTTTTTTTCTTTTTGGCCCAGTGCAGAGCCAAATTTGCGAGTTAATTATCACGATGTAAGGCGGCAATTAAAGAAGGAGAGCTCTGACATCCCTCTCCAGAATGGAGGCCAGGGGATGGAGGGGGGATACCACCCAAGGGTTCAGAGGGCAGATATCCATCACAAGACTGCTGTGAAGCCAACGGGCAGGCCTTCCAGCTCATCCCTCCTTCAGAAAGGACAAGAAGGGGAAAAACACCCCCTTGCACACCCCACAGCTCGCTGCCCAGTGATGCTGTGCACAACCAGGGCCGTGGGGCTGCTGGAGACCCCAGTGCAGTGCTGTGAGCAGGACTTTGGAGGACAGGGAGGACAGTGATGAGGAATGGGGAGGTGGCAGCATCTCATAAATGCTACACCCTGGATGAGGAGGTAGAGGTTTCCCCCACGGCAGAGCTGATCTCCTAATCTGCAGGGCCAAAAGGCACTCTCCACGCAGCTTGAACCAAGAGTAACCTCACCCAGACAGATCTCTGCAGATCGCTGCAGATTTCTGAAGAGCAGTTAAAATTAGTTGCTTTTCATTTCAGTTAATTTTGGCATTTCCACCTGCTCATTATTCCTCTGTGAGGCTCAGCATATGAAAATACATGTGAGGCTTCGAGACAAAGTCAATTCTGAAATACAAAAGCAGGCTAATGTATCCTTCAGAAAATGTGGTGCCAGGCATTTCTAAAAGCTTCGATGTCTTCATCTTCAAAAACTCTGGAAAAAAAAAAAAAAAAAAAAAAAAAAAAAAGAACAATATTCTGGCACTTTTTTCTTAAAATTCTGATTGAAATGTGAGCACTTCACATGTCCGCAAAACAGAAATGCCCTTACCAGCCCAATCTGGGACAAGCTACTTGAAGTTCAGAAGGGTAGGGGATGTTATTCTAGGCAGAAGATATCACACTAACATCACAAATACTGTATTTCCTGCAGGATTACTAAATGGGGTTTAAATGAGTCAAAACAAGGTTCATAGAACAACTTTTACATTGCAGAAAACTAAGCAAAAGAACATTTACAAACAAAGCAATTGACTTTGTTGATCATTTTAATCCCTTGGCTGCTGTTCCAAACATTTATGGTTGAATTAAACTAATGATGGGAAGATCTCCGAGGACTCAGGCTGGCAAGTGGGAATGGTGTTTTCCAAAACATTCAGCATTAACCTAACTCTGCTCCATTGAAGTAAAACTCCCATTGCCTTCAATGGGAGCCGAGCTGCACCGTGGCTAACCGCCCCTGCAGGAACAGCAGAGATTCCCTTTTCACAGCCCGTGAGCCCTCCCACAGAGCTTGCTGTGCTCCGTGCTTTAAAAGCCACCAGCAGCCCCCTGAGCAGCAGCACGCGCACATCTCGCTGCAGATATTCTGGAAACAGGGGTGGTTGGGATCCAGCTGTTCCTGCGTGCTTCCCGCGTGTTGTTCCGCTGTGCAAAGAATGAAAGCGCAAAACCTGCCCGAGAAGGTCAGATATTTATTGCAAAGTAGCTGTTCTTTTTCAAACCCTCCCCAATTTGAGGGCAGCCCTCCCCTCCCTCGGTGGGACCCGGACTTTTCGTGTTTTATCTCCGTTTATGGCTGCCGCATTGCAAACAGGCAGCAAGCAGAAGTTATCATTTGCATATCTCTGAGAATTAGCCAGAACGATTCCCTCTCCGTAAATGATTTATACTGCAACCATAACAATCGAGTGTCTGCTCATGGTCTGAAATACCCTTTTGAAATATCTGCCCTGATCTTTGACCTGGAAGGCAGAGCTGATTAAGATATGCACAGAAAACATTCAGTTATGAAGTAGAGATTAGCTGGGGATCAAGTAGTGATAAAGAAAGAGCAGCAGAAAGATAAATACTGGAGGAGAGCTCTATCCATTAACTAGACGTGGGCTTACATTAGAATATTTTATCTAATCCTACTCCAAACTTTGGAATTTATATTCAAAATACTTCTGCTTTAAGGTGCAGCTTTGCAAAACCAAAATCTGATTCATGGGATTTTGCGAGAGCCAAGGTACTTAGGTTGCCTCTGAGTGCAACTGGAGGTTTGACTTTGCAAAATTAAATCATGCTCTTAAGATTGCCTTTGCTCCTGCCTGTTCCCGTACCTTGCAGCGCTTTAAATCTGACAGGCTACGCAGGGGTTTGGATAACTCACTTTTCCCAGACCTACATACACATACAGATATATATATTAGTAACGTAATTAGCTAAAACGACGCACGCTAGAAGTACCCCAGGTGGCACACAAAGGGCTTTCTTCCCCAAGGGCTCTGCCTCAGACAGGCTTGCTGCTCAGAGCTCTGAGATGGGTGGCGATGGAAACTCCTGCCTTGGACACTGTCCCCTTGGTGCAGAAGTTGGGAAATGGCAGAGGCAAAGAGGAGGAAGCTCCCTTCACTGGGGCATCTGCACGTGCAGACCACACTTGCGATGACTGGAGCGGGGCAGATTTGCCCAGGCTGCATGCTGGAGGTCTCTGCGTAGCCCCAGCCATTTGTTGCAGAGGATGGCAGGTGTAATGCCTACCCCAAGGTGGGCCTATTGCTCTCCACTGCACTGAGGCTTGCCAAGGGTAATGCTCTTCATCAGAAAGTGCTCCTTCCACAGAGTTTCTGCCTCATTAACTCATGAATGAGCTCAGCAGCTAAGCAGAGGTATCCTATTTGGTTATTCTGGAAAACACCCAAACACCATTTGGGGTGTGAGCTGTTCGAGGAATGAGCCAGTGTTCTGGTTTAAGGAACTGCTCTGCTTCGGTGTTTCCTAGTTATTCCAACATCACCCTTATCAAAAGCCAGCAGAAATTAACTAAAATGATGTATTTGCAAAACCTGAAGAACATAGTTATGTTCGTTATAAGAGCATCTGGGGAGAAAAGCACAATTCTGCCCCTTCATCCCCTGATCCAGCTGGCAGCCTGTTTAGACAGTTACCTAATTTTATGGTTGGGATCCTACCTCCTGCATCCTCAAGTTGCACTCAGAAAAAAAAAAAAAAAAAAAAAAAAAAGAGCCTGGCCTGAGGTCACTCGTTTGCTTTTACACCCAGTTGCTTCCCTTGGGTTCTCTGCAGCACCGCTCAGGTACTGATCTTCACGAGCCCTTTACCTGACGTTATTTTCTTTCTCAACACAACGAGAAGATTCACCAAAAGCTCCTCCCATTGCACCACTGACCTCGTGGTGCTTAGCTCTTTTGGGATTGTTCATCTGCTGTAAAGCCTGGGGGGCTACGCTCAAGTTCTGGGTAAAGATTCATCGTACATAGAACCTTACACTGCTATAAACTCCACAACTTGGCAGTCTCATGTCACACACTCAATAAATGATGCTGATGCAAGAAGATCATTAGTGGCTTTGATTGAAGCCAGCTGTGATGGCAATCACTTTGCAGTGATAATGGGTTGGGATGATTGACTCCCAGACTACTGTTTGAGAGACCGTGTGACATGTTCCGCCTCAGAAAGGCAGCAGGGGTTGGCTACGTTTCTGTCTTGGTTATTTTTTGGGGACAGGGAGAGAAATATGGGACTCCCACTTTATGCTAACAAACCTTTTGCCACGTTCTCCTTGCCTGTGATGTGCGTGTCAAAGCTCTGGGGTCCTTGCAGCAAGTCCTGCTCACCTTGTCGCTGCAGGTGACAAAGATCTTTCAGGACTTATATTTCACTTGAGTGAAGGTTCACACGATGCTGTAAGGCTTAAACATATTTGTTCACATGGAGTTCATGTTTTTTTGTTTCTTTCCTTACTTTCTTTCACCTGCCAGAGCAGGCTTCCTAACCCGTGTGTCTGGAGCCTCTGCAAACAACTTAAATCTTTTTAAAATTTCAGCTAGCGAGGACAGACCTCACCGACATTTCTCTTACTGGCTCTGGATTTATTAACAACATTTCTGTGTGGGTTTACAACTAATGGAGCCCCCAAAAAGAGGGGCAGCACACTGGAACTTTCTACATCACTTTGCAAAGCTTTTCACAGACAAACCTGCCTTATGGGCTGTGGAAAGACCAGTGCACAAGGAAGGGCCTTCACCTTTCAAGATCTGCAGAGCGTTCCCCTTTTCCTACCACCACCCTCTCATCCACTCTGCTTGTCTCTGTAATTAATCCTGATTGCTCAAGTTCTACATTTATGCACTTTAATGGTTAAAACTGCCTCTTCTCGCCCGTACAACACTAATCCACATGTTTCTTGGCTACTTTTCAGCGGCTGCTGATCATGGCCATCCACAGCCTGGATGAAGTTAGGCAATCTTGCCAACACTTAATTGACCATGATCGGAAAAGCTGCTGCATTGTTCACTTTTAAAAGTGTGGCCTAAACAGGAGGGTCCTTCATTCGTGATGAATGCAGATTTCTGCTGAGACGGCGCCTCCAGCAGAGGTTTGCCAGCATCCCTCGCTTGTAGCCAGTGTGCTCAGATACTTTTCCTGCTCAAGATCACCAGTAAGCAGAGCCCGAGTAGAGTCATGGCACGGAGCCTCCTCTGATCGCACAGAACTTTGTTCTCCCTGGTCTGTCCTAATTACCGTGACAACTGGAGGCTGCTCGGTTTGCCTACGACCCCAGCTCCGATGTGCCTTTTGTCTCCTGCTAATCTGCTCTGCCAGGTGATCTCTGGCCTGCTGTACTTGACTGCTGCCGACTGACAGACTTTGGTTTTTAATGGGGATTAAAACAGCAAAAAAAAAAATCTTCTGCTTCCCATTTATTTTTATCTATTCTTTTTTTTTTTTTTTTTTTTTTTTAATGGGAATCAATATTTGAGCTCTTGGTTCTCCCCCACTTTCTGTTGCTAAAACTTGTGGTGGGTTTTCAATGGTTGCAGACCTTTTAATAGAGCGAGTGACAACTCCCCCAGATTTAGTGAGACCCAGTGGACCCCGGGCTTTTCATCACAGATGATCTGTGATTTCCCGTGCTACCGTGCTCGTATTTAATACGATTAGTAAGATGTTTGGATTAATTTTCCGAAGGCATGGAGAACAGTGCTTCAGATGCTCTGGAGATGAACCTTGGAAAAGGCTGGAGGACTTGAACTGGCTGATGCCACGTTTTAAACCAATTCAGAGGGTCAGCTCATGGTGCTCACTCCTTGAAAGAGGCAGCAGCGATAGAAGTCCTGTCACTCAGCCCTTCCTTTTTGCCAGTTCACTACTTTATCATGTTTCCAGAATCTAGGGGCAGATCTGTGCAATGCAAATCTGGCTGTGGAAGCACTGCACGAAGTCAGAGCACCTCCGAATGCACGGTAACCTGGCGCGCTGCCGGCTCTGTCTAGAGCACGGAAGGGAGACAGGACTTTCCCTGGGAGCTACGGGAATGAAAAGCACATTTTCTGGTCTTCTGGTACTTTACGTGCGTAACGTGTTCTATCAAAAGATGTGATATAATCCCTATTTTGGGAAGCCGGCTATCAGATCTGAACAGAGTGGCTTGTCAGAACATCCTTGGCTGCTAGGCACTACCTTGCCTCCAGAGCAGTAAGAGGCTGCGTTCCCTACCCATAAATCTCGTCCAACTTTAGTGCTTAACTTCTGATTTCTCAGTATCGGGTTTGGCTGCCTCCTACTTCTGACTTTCTATCCTTAGCATGATTCACAGGCTTTCAGCTATCTCACACTTCTCGCTGTCTAATCTTAGTGCGGCTTCTAACTTTAGAGTGGCTTCGAGCTTCAGGGTCTCTCACTTTTGTTCGGGCTCTTTCTGGTACAGGTCCAAGTAGGTGAAAGACTCGAGAAGGGGGAAGGGGAGAGCTAGCGTTGCTTTCAGATGTGGCAGGCTGGAGCTAAACCTGCCTGGGTAGCCATCGCTGGTTTTGGCACTCTCCCAGGCTGCACAAAGGGGGTTGGTCAGGAGAAGATGTCTGTTCCTGAGCTAGGTGACACGGTGTCCATGCTAGCGGTGTTCCCACTTCCCTGGGATTTTTCCCGAGGCCGCAGAGGTATCATCTGCGTAATGATCCACTTAAGCAAATTTCTTCTGTGTTCTGGATCTGGCTCATCGTAACCAGCTTGGCTGATTTCATAAGCCCCAAGCTGCTCCTCCGTCAAGTGTCTTCCTGGTTTATCTCTGTTTGTATCAAAGGGCATGCAGAGAGGTTGTATTCCTGAGGGAAACGGGTCTTCATCAAATAAAGGCTTCACGTGTGGCTTTCTCTTCTACATGTTTTATATGCAGACATGGGCTCTGCTCACTGAGTGGGAAAAGAGATGTTTTGTCTTGCTTTTTCTGATATTTCCCAGAGGCTAGTTTTCACATCCATGTAACAAAGAACTTTCCCCCTAATTTCTTCTCACCAAGACCTGTCTTTAAAACACTTCTTCTTTAGGATGTGTTTTCAGAGAAGCCCCAGCTGGCAATGAGACAGATCCAACCTGCAGAAGTTGGACCAAAGCTTTTGGCAGCAGTGAGGGGCCAAGCTGGTCAAAAAGGCTGAGGAAGAGCCACTGGATGACAAAAAAGACAGAATAAGGGGTACCCATGTCCCACAAGCAATGAGGCATCTGAATTAAGGTTACTCTACTTCTTAACACAGCTCTGTGAGCTGGATGTTTTCCTCAGAGTGTAAAAATATATATGAGGACATGTTGTCTGGGGGGAACCTCATGTTTGACTTCTTCAGACTCTTTTGAGTGCTTCAAGGAGCACAGAAGGAAGTAGCTTAGCGTAATGAATAAAATAAAGCAGTTGAGAAATACTGTCTCTCAAATAACCAGAAGGACCTCAAGACATCTTTAAGTCATTAAAAATGCAATAAACATCTTCCTGGCTTGCTTGCACTTACCTGAATTGTGATCCATGAGAGGAGATGAATTTGGCATGTCATAGCAAAGAGAAATGTGGATACAGTATGGATAATTCAACTCATTTTCTATTTATGAGGATATTATGTGAGGTGCTCCAAAGCGTTATGGCAGAGGTCTATCTCTCATAATGTACTCAGAAGAACAAATCACCAGTTCCATAATATTTCTTGATGTGAAGTATTGATCACAACTTGACAAGGATGACAGAGATTTGGAAATATCTGAACTGTGGGTAACAGTAAAAATCCTTGTACAATCCCACGTGGCCAGATTTATCACATCTGTCACTGGCTATGTGAAAATTAGTTGTTTTAGTCTAAGAAAATCCAGGGTCCCTTTATAATCAATAAAGAGAGACACGGGACTCTCGAGAGGTGATTTGTCCTGACCTAAGTTGGCTCTTAAAAATAGATGTGATGAACTACCTCGTCTTGAGGCACTCACCTCTTGCATTTACAGCAAGGCGAGCAGAGAAGAGTGGCTCCGACCAGCATGCCAACTCCTATATGACTAAAGTTGGGTGCAATGAATCCCATCTGCAGACGAGTGAAGTAAGCAGAATACACTGTCAGCTGTAATAAGTGGCAATGAGACTAGCTCTTGACATTACTGAAGGCCAAGTAAAGCTTTCTTTGATTTGGCAGAGCCAGGTTTCCTCTCCTTAGCTCTATAATACAGTTATTTGCTACTTTTATAATTTCCACAGGCATGTATCCATGTTCCAATTACTGAGATGACGTTTGCACCAGCATGATTCATGCTGTCAATTCCTGTCTCAAGTTAGATCCAAGCTAAGTTTATTTTGGGAGCAGTGGATACGTACCTACCAGGAGGATGGAGGTAGAGGAGAAAACAGGCTACTTCCAACTGCAGAGAGGGGAAAAGTTTGGGATTCACATCGTTAGAGAGCCAAAGCGGTGGTCAGTGCCCTGCTGCACCCAGGGCCACCTCCTCGTTCCCAGCCACACCTGGTGAAGGCAGAGGTGGTGGCATGGGGTGGGAGTATGGAGCTGGCAATCACTGCTCGAGCCTGCTAGATCTTTTTTCCTTTTTCATTTCTACTCTTCCAGCCTTCCTTATTCTTTATTTTTACATTGTCTTTCAAGAGCGCATCTTGTCAGGCAGGGATATCTCACCTCGCTGTAAAGCACGGAGCTTACACAGCGATTAATCACATCACTTTGTTACTTCTTCACGGTGCCATTCAAATGTCAACAGCCCTCAGGAGGTTCCTACGGCGCAGGCAAACAACTATTATCCTGCTTTTCCAGATAAGGGGACTAAGCCAGTGGTCACCATTTTCCAAACGAGGTTCCTAAATCCATGTTCTGTCATCAAAATCTTGAATTTAAACGTCTAAAAATGGGATGGCCCATGGTGGTGGAAGCTCTCCTACTGCACAAACCACGTTTTGCTCCCTGCTGAAAATGAGAATAGGCCAGTTCAGACAATTGCTTAATCTGAGAGACTGAATAGGAGCGTATAGTATTTTATAATCATATTACAACAACAACAAAATCTGAACAAGCACACTACGTGATTATGAAATGCTTCCTTGTTCATTTTTTCTATTTCAATGTGTGGTGGGAAACCACTATTAAAATAACAATAATATTAGCTTCGCTATACTCACTCAGTAGCTCAAATGCTACCAGGCTACATGGCCTGAGAGGAAATGTCTTGTTCAGACTCATTTTCTGTGCGGCAGCTAGAGGACTCATGAAAACTACATCTAGCCCCTATTATAATAAGGAAGCATTCATAACATCCTTGTAATATTTATTAACGTGAAATGTGCAGTTAAATGCTTGATGAAAGAGCTATTGTGTGCTTGGGTTTACAGTAAACAGTTAAAGCTCTTACAGTGCAGTTGAAGCAAGTGGAATATTTGCTTAGATTTGGCACGAAGAAATATTGTAAATAATTCAAAGAGTGTAATTTGATTCTAGATTTTTCTGGGCTATGTGGCATATGGCCCTTCTGTTTTTGTTTTATTTAGGTTTGCTGCCTCCGTTACGTAACCGTTCTTTTTAGGCTGCAATTAAACTTCAAGGTCAAGCAGGAATTAAGCAGGGAGGAAGTTGGTGTAATGGAAACGAGCGTGGCCGGACCCCGCCGCGTTACATCACCCCCGGGGGCCTCGCTCAGCTGCTGAGAGGGCAGGGAGGGGAGCACCAAGGGCCCTACAGGGGATGAGGACGAGGATGAGGATGAGGATGCTGGTAGCTGGGTGCTCGCCTGCTGGCCCTGGGGCAGTGCCAGGCCTGGCTGCCCCACTGTGGTCCTTCAGTTGAGTGGTCCGAGCTTTTTAAAGTTTGTGTGCATACATATTTATATTCTGAAGCACTCACTGCTAACACAGCCACATGCACCCTTATTCAAGCCCAGCCAAAAAGGCGCAGGGCAGAGGCAGCAGCTCCCCGCGCTGCCTTCGCACTGAAAAACTCCTCCAGCAGTTACATCCCCAGTCCCCTACCCAAACTGGCGGAAAATTTTCGGTCACCTGTGGTATGTGCAGCTCACGGGGCTTTACTAGTACTGGTGAACACACAGTGCTCTGCTCAGAAACTGTCACATCGTCGCTCGTGAGCTGCTGCTGACAACCTGCTTCGCATCTGAAATGCTTCCATTATTTTGGGGATTTCTTCATTTAGAGCTCCTCAGGTGAATAGTGCTGCGTAAGTGCTAAGTGTTATTATTTATTAGGCACATATATTCTGTAATTACTTTGCAAATATGATCATTATATTTGAAGTTACAGTGTACTTCAAACATTAATTGCCACATAACTTGCAGATTTCAGATCTGATACACAAACCTAATCATCAGTCATTAAGTATTAAAGAAGAGAGCACTGGAAATATATTAAATTACCTCAGATCACTGATTAAACCTAATCCTTGGAAATTCCTAAAAGCCTATTGAGGCGCTGAGATTCACTTCCAAGTGACCACTGGGAACCGAGGCCTGAAACGCAGCCGGATGCTTTAATTCTCAGGGATATCATGATTCGGTGACCCCGCAAAATGCTCCTTTTTTGGAGCCCTGCCCCAGCCGGAGCTAATTCCTGCTCTAGTTCTCTCAGAGGCCAATGTGATGGCTGTGTGTGCTCCCCAGGCAGGCAGGGTTTTCCTCTGCTAATCCCCCACCGTGCAGGCGTGTTGGCCAAGAAATGCCCTCCCGTAGCAGGGGCTGCCGTGGTGAGACCGGACGAGCACGGGGCGAGATCCCTCTCCTGCCTGCTCCAAACCAGCTGAAAAGTTCCCCCCTCAGAGGTCCCTGCCACACAGACCCCCTGTTCCGTCCTTCCCTAGAGGAGCCCAAGGTTAATTAAAGTTAGAAACTGTGTTTTAAAGCCGTGCCGTTATTTCAGGACCCTACTGAAGAAAACGGCGTTTTAACGTCGGTTTATATTACTCAGCCATAGGTAAAATATTGCCACTTGTGAGATGTTATTCGCAACAATCTATATCAAATGTTATAAAAATAACAGCATATGTGTGTGTATATACATAGATCTGAAAGCATTAAATATGGGCTCGTGTGCATGTTTGTGTGCTCGCGAAGAGAGCGAGGCAGAAGGTGCGGGAAGGCAGGAGGTGCTGCTGACGCCTTCCCCAGCCCCTGGGACCCACCGAGGGCTGGGCACTGGGCTCCTCCTGCACCGGGACACCGGGGGCTGCCCTGTCCAGCCCCATATCCATCCCCACCGGCTTCTCCCGGTCCTGCTCAGCCCCATATCCACACCGGCAGCTCCCGGCCCCGCTCCCAGCCGGCCCGCAGCTGCGGCTTGTCTCCCCGGGGACCATGAGGAAACAGGGGATTACAGTGACCCAAGCCAGACTTCGTGCTGTTTAATCTAAAAAGCAGAAAGAGCACATAAAAGGATTTTGAAAACTCGGTTTTAAGGTTTTAACCCATCTCCTGGAGCAGGCCCCAGCGTGCTGCACTTCTCCGAGTTTGGCACCTTCGAGTTTGCAGTCTCCAAGCTCATCTTCCTGTCTAAATTTAACTCCTCAGGGGAGCTGGTGTCATTTTAACCCCTGACCCTGCTGATCCCCGCTCCTTCCCTGGGACTAATCCACTCCTGAGGACGCCCATCATGCTAGCAAAGCGGGGCGGCAGGGCTGTGACCGCAGTGCGGTGGCTATTTAGGGCCAGTGCTGGCTCACAGCAGAGTTTCTGGTTTCCTGCCTCGCCCCTGTGTGTGAACAAGCCACTGCTGGGTTAACCGCCTGCTGTGACCACCGTGAACATCCCAGTAGCAGGGTCAAGAGGTGGGTTGGCAGCATCCAGCTCCCCGCTGCACGCAGAGCAGACCTGGGCTTGTTTCCTGCACCCCTGCATGTGGCATCCTTCATGCTGCCTCTCTAAATACAACCTGGACCAACAAATCTTTTCATAGCAGTACTATTAGTGGATGTCACTCAGGTTCTGAGGGGGGATTCTCACATGAAAACCTCCCTCGGATGCAGGCAGAGTCCTTCCTTCTGCCTCCCGATGCCCTGCTGTCCTCAGCGTGGGCAGGGCTGCGGTGCCAGTATGACAGGAGCTCGCTGATGCTCCTCTGCTGGTGTGCTGCGGTGCATTATTATTACTTATTTATTTGAGTGCCTAAATTTTTCAGCCCCGCTGTGCTCAACAGTGCTTGTGTACGGAAAAGGAAGGCGCTCCCTGGGCCAGGGTTATGCTAGAAACATGAAAAGAGCAGCTGTGGCACTACTGGGAGGCCTTTCAGTTGGAAGAAGTTAGGAGCTGTGGTCCCCACGCCTTTAAATGCTAGGAGGTAAAGACAGGACAAAAAAAATACAATTTAGAGAGTTGGTTTTTAACAGTCACAGAGAAAAGATGTGATGCTGGTATGACACAGCCCTGTGGCCTCTGAAGGGGTGATTTACTCCAGCACAGAAATTTGCCCAGGTTATGCAGCTGCAGGAGGTGCTTGTAGCGGCTGGGTTGGAGCACAAAAGGAGAGAATGGCACCTACCTCTCTACCTCTTAGGGCTTGAATCCAACCCCTTGGTATAGAAGTGAGCATTTCAAGGGACCTGTTGTGGTCATTTGATTTGACCTGAGGTAGCAGCTCTTGCCTTTGATTCCAAAAACAAAGGTTTTTTTGCGGGTAAAGAAAAAAACAAAACCCACACAATTGTGATATTACAATTTCCTGTGATGAGCTCTAAGTTGTTCCAGTAGCTAAGTAGCTTCACTGTTTAAAACATGCCTTATTCCTACATTAAATTTGTCTAGGTTCCGTGTTTAGCCACGTTTTTTCTACCATATGTGGATCCCCCGTTGTCAAATTTCTCTCAAGCACTCGGGGACTGTGACAGCCTCACGCCCCCTCGAGAGTCTCAGGCACGTTCGGTGAACCGAGCAGCTTCAGCTTCACTTTTCTCTGTCCCTCCACCATCCCGAGCAGGGGACAGCAGAGCAGTGCCCCGAGCCCTGCTCCCAGCCCCGCAGTGACATTCCTGGTGCCACCGCAGCCACCGATGCCACAAGGGCAGGGGCATCCCGGGAGCCCCAGGTCCGTCCCGTGCTTCCAGCAGGGAGGTGGCCTGAGAACCCATGGAGGTGTTAAGCGGGGAAAAGTGGCATTAATTGTGTATCTATAAATAAATAAAACCGATTCTTAAGGCTGGGTTGGAGAAAAGCAGGATTTCTAATTGCTGCAGATGGCGTTCCGGCCATTATTTTAACTATATACAAGGCACAAGCAATCATTCACAAATTTTCCAACCAAATTGCTAAGTCCCCTCTCACCCCCCTCCTTTTTTTTTTTTTTTTTTTTTTTTCCAACTGAGATTGGCAGCAAAACCCCTCAGTTTCATTGTGAAAATAATCAGGTTTCCATTTATGACTTCCTTTCTCTGATAATCAGTTCTAGCAGCTCCAGGAAGGCAAAGACCCTTACTTAGGCCTTAACCAACTGTGAAATTTATTTTAAAATGTTATTTAAAGGAAAAGCATGTTTAGAGCTTGTTTCACTTATCTTTTTCATTGTTTTGTAGGGTGTTAGACATTTTTAAAGATTTATGTACAAAATAAAATTCTTAGTATTCTTAGTAAAATTCTTACTTCCTAGTAAATGATATTTTAGATTAATGTGACATGTAAAAATCTGTCATAAAAGAAGTACATTTCGGATATATAGAGGAAAATTGTTGTAAAAATACCAAACCGGTCATGCAATTCTTTATTTATATTTTGGTAGGCAAGCTTCACTGATTAAAACATTGCTCCAAGTATGTCTTTTCCTAAGAAAAACCTTTTTAAAGTACATTTTTCTTTTTAATAAGGAAAACTGTACTGTCTGTGTAGATAACGATCCCCTTCCTGTGGCAGGGCTATTTCCCTTGTTCTTTACCTCTCTCTGTTGCCATTTTTCCCCGTTACAACCCCACTGATGTATAATATTTTAAAAGCAAGCAGAAAACTTGGTGTTGTTTCAGTGAGAACGATGGAGGAGATGGGGGGAAGCCCGGTAACTTGTGGAAGTGCCAGCACGTGAAAAGACGTGGGCCTTTTCCACAAGTGCCCTGAGGCTCAATGCTCCCGATCCCCTTCCCTGTGCATGCCACATGGCCACCAGCCGTGCTCGGGGCCCAGTTTGGTGCTGGGACCATCACACGGAAGGCACCCACGGTGCAAAGGCTGTGGCAAAGGCTTTTGGGGCAAGTCCCGAGTTAACGATGGGTTTGTATCTCCCTTCTCACACCCCAACTTCAAACGAGTTTTCCTCCCAGCCTCGCCGCGGCTCGCTCTGATGTATTTCCGTGATAACTTTTCCATTCTGCAGACTCCACACTGACACAGAGCAGGTTTCGTTGCCAGAGGAAATGCCAAACAGGGAGACAAGCTGACACCCACAGGCCACTGCCGAAAGAAATTGGCATCTGGGTCTTGCAGCTGCCAAACCTTCCCTCCGAGTGGCCACAGCAATCAGCTCCAGTGATGTAGCAAACCGAGGAGGAGGAGGAGGCGAAGGGCATGTGGTGCACAATCAATGCTGCAATCAAAGGGAAGAGGCAGTGCCAGCTGGTTACTGCAGCTCCATCGCCGTGCCAAAAGCACAAAATAATATTTAAAGAAAGCATTGACAAAAGCGAGGCAGCTTGCGTGGCCCACAGCAGAGCGAGGGAAGGGTGAGAAGGTGGGCCATGTGCGCGGGGCTCCGGGGCCCCTTTTCGCCCCGTGCCAGCTCTTTTTAGGCTTCGGTGCAGCTCGGGAAACTGCTGCTACTTTTAAAAGTACAGGTTGTGCCAGGAAACAAGTCGAGATGTGTATGACTGCGTGGCTGAGAGCAGGGCTATTGCAGCAGCGGTTGTGGTAGCGGGGACGGGTAATAGCATAAGGCTGGCCATATAGTGCAGATGTCAGGAGACACTGGCTGCTTTTAATGGGCAGGCCGACGCATAACAAACATTTGAATGTGTCAAAATGGGGGGAAAAATCCTGTCATTCACCATATGAATTGTTTTACTGTGTTGACCGTTCTCTTCAGCTCTTTCGAAAATGGGTTTTTGATGGGGGAATGCAAAAGTGGAATGGGTGGAAGAAAAAGTTGTGTACTCCGTAATGATCGCATGGCAGCGTGCAGCCTGCTACCAGGATGGTCTGCAGTGACCTTCACAGACCCTTACCTTGCCAAACTTTGCGTCTGCCTGGCCAAACTTCGTGTCTGCTCTGGCCAAATAATAAAAAGTAGTCTGAAAGGACCTGGAGAGGACATCCTCATCCTCATTCCCTGCACAGCATGTCTAGCCTTCATTGTAAAGCAACTGGGGAGAGTGCATGTGCTTCGTGTGTAATTGAAAAGGATCCGGAGTACTTGTAACCATTGTAAAATCATAAATACTACCACTTTTGAAGAGTTTTTTGTTCTCAAGCAGTAGCTTTAGAAGCTTTGCATCTCAAGCTTGGGCACTCATCCTGAAATAAGAGCCGCTGACTTTTAGATTTGTCATGCATAAGGAAACAGCACGTGAAGTTCTCTGCCCTCATGGCAGCTGGGCAGCACCTTACTAACAGCACAGCCCAAGGTTGTGATGAATTCCGTGTGTTGGTATTTTATGGAAGGTATTTACTTAAAAATTAAATTGTTCCATTCGTTTTTGAGGGTATTGTGGCAAAAATTGAAGGTGGTGCTAGTTAAGTTATACATATTAAATACATATTCTCTTTACATATTAAAGAGATCCTAGTGGTGTGTGTGGTTTTTTTGTAGGTATAGCTAATGGAATCGTGGCATAGCAGGCACCTACGCTGCAAAAGCCAGATTTAGTTCTTTGCCTGCTCCTTTCTGCAGCTTACTGCAGTCAACACAGAGCTGGGAGACTCCTGCTTTCATCCTGAGTGACAGCACCAGCTCGGGTAAGTCTCTGTGCCGAATATCAGGCTGAAATTCAGGGGTGTTCTGCACGTGTGTGCACAGGCCAGGGCAACAGCCTCATAGCTGTTGATCCTAGAGGAACAGTTCGTTTGAAGGACTGCTGCAGTGTTATTAGAGATTAGTAATAGGAGTGGATTAAAATTTGGCTTGTCCTGCAGATTGCTTTGATATTGCTTTTATACTACTGCATAGAATACACCAAACCATGTATTACGGCTCTGGAGTCGTGAAATGGTTATTTATGGGCTCGGATGGTGCCAAATGCAAAGTTGCCCAGCTGATTGTACAAAAAGAGGCCTTTTTTGCACAAACCAAATGCAAATACTGCTCTTCCTATTTGTACTGAAATGAGGAGAATGAGAACCATTTCATGCAGGGCTTCATTATGGGCTTGTAGGTGCTCCAGCAAAGCCAGTGGCAGCCTTGCTGCTGATTTATGGGGAGCAGCACAGAAAGCCCGTCAGAGCCAACAGCAGAAGCGAGCTTTAGTTTTAAGAAAGGCTGCAAACAAACTGTGCCGATTTCAGCTGATGTGGCGCTGCCTGTTAATACACGGCCAGTGACCATACCGAATGAGCATACCACATAAGGAGAAAATGGTGTTATAGTTAGGCATAAATCCGCTACTTTTTTAATGAAAAAAGGCGTGCCTTTTGCAGAGAGTCGCCTTGTTTAAGAGCATTGCTTCTAGAAGTAAAATAACAAAAGCAAAGCTTGCTTGCTTTTCTGAACTCACTGCTAAAAATCTGTTAGTACAGGACAGGTACAACAGATTTATATCATCTTCTAACATTCTTTGCACATTTCTAATATTTATTTAGAGGAAACTCCATGATTTTATCTGATTTCCCACTCTTGAATCTTCTTCTACTTTCTTCTTCTTTTTTGTCTCTCTCTCTCCCTCTTTCTCTTTTAAATTAGGAACATGTTTTAGAGAGCAAGCAGTAATTTCCCAGTGCAGTGCACATGAAATTACAGATATTACTGCTCTTATTAATAAAGTTCTGCATCACATTCTCTTCTCTCGCCTCCCCTTCCCAAACACAAAAGCAACATGATGGATATATTCCGGAGCATTCAAAACAGGTCAATAAAACTCTGATTTTTCCTGGGAGGTACAGAATTATCTGTAATAGCTTGTAACACTGTGTTTTGGTGGCCAGACACCTAGCTGCTCGTGTTTCCACTGCACAGAACATCAAGAACTCATGTGTGTTTTGTGAGTTTTGTGTCTGAGGCTCACCTTTCTTTTCCTGTGGGCTACAAATGCATTGTACTGCATGTGATAGCAGAGTTGTCAAATGCATCTGAAGGCAAGTACGTCCTGTGTGTTAGTCCACCAAGAAGAAAAAGCTGTTTGCCCCCTAGTTGAGTTCTCTCTCTTCCTCTCACACAAATATTTGTTTCGCTACCGCATCCATTTGAAGCCTGTCACTCTTGCAGAAGGTGCTGATCCACTCAGCAAACCCCTCTTCTTCTTCTTCCTCATCTAAAAGATGTTCTTCAGGCCATTTTCGAGTATTTTATGTTCTTCAGACCATTATTTCGGGTATTTTTCCAAGGGTACCTTTTCCTGTCTTTCATTAATATCTTCTCCTTTGCTGGTAGCACACACGACTGATGGATCCATCCTGCTGGTACATCATGTATTTCTGGGCTTTTGTGTTGGATGAGTACTGACTGCTCTCTCCAGCAAGATGTTCTGTTTCTCCTCTTCTGTCCCTGGCAGGCTTTCAACTTGCATGCCTCTAAACTCCTTCTCCTACCAAGCCTCCGTGTAACTCCTGGTACCATTTGACCCACCTTTTCACGCCATCTCTCACATCGAGGAGCGCAGAGACATCCTTGTTCCCGAATGAACGTCTCCTGGTGGTTTTCCAAGCTGAGTGCTCCGAGTGTCTGCCCCAGCTCATGCTCCCCCAGGCACTTCAGCCCCTTGAGGCTAGGCTTTGTTCTTCACCTCCACCTCTTGCCTTTTCTGCAGCTTTTATTATATCTGGAGATATCCACGTAAAAGCCTCTCCTCACCCTTTGCTGCGTTTCTGACTTGCTCAGCGGAGGGTATTTGCTAATATCCAGGATTCTTACATCTCTTCTTTTCTCATATATCTTGATTAACTCACCTCAGATCTCAGTCATTTTGGGCCATTCCTTAGCTCCGAGCAGGACCCTGAGCACCCCCGAGTCACATTCCTTTCATGCTTTTCACCTCCAGCTTGTGTAGAGCCTTGTGGCTGTATCGGACTGGATTTCACAGCTAATTCTTCTGCCAAAGTTGTTTGACATTGAAGATGACAAATTTGTGGAATTAAAAGATGTTTTCTTCAGGGGAACTCCTTCAAAGAGATATTGCACATACCCGTCACTCAGTTATCAGTACTAAATCAATCACATTTCTCCCAATGCTTTTTGCAGCTTCCCTGACTTCTCTTTTTCCCGAATCTACTGTTGTGCACTTCGGCAGGCTGTGAAATTTTGCAAAATGTGGGTGTCGCTCGCTGGATTTGCTCCTGGCTCTGAATTCACCCATGGCACTTCCCAAGACCATTTTGGTCAGTACCCGTCTGCACATTTTCCTTGCTCATCCCTACACGACGTCCTCCCGGAAGGGGCTGTGCCCACATTCCTGCCTGCGGCCGTAAAATCATTCACTTGCCTCCCCCTCCGCATCTGCTGTGGTGCCACGGACCCCCGGTGAGGTTAAACTGATGACCTTTGGAGGAGACAGAGCTGCTTTCAAGCCCAGCTCAGGCCCTGCACCCTCTTCTGGGGCTTCTCCAACAGCGACTGCTGTGGGTGTCTCCTCCGACACGGGCTGTGGAGAATCGTGGTGTGATAATTCCCATCTTCACTAATCTCAGACAGTTTTCTCCTGGTAGACAGAAGGTAAAAACTGCGGTTTCTGTAGTCCTTGCTATTGAAAGAAAAGATGCAATTCATAGATCAGTAAACTCCCTGACAGTTCCTTAATTATGGATAATCATCAGTCCCACATTATTAGCTCTCTGCATGCACTTTTGACATTTTCTGGGTGCTTCTTGCATATTTTTTCAGTTGTGTGTGAGTGCAGGCTTTGCAAGCCTGCTTTTAGGCAGCGCAGCCCTTAACTCTCTATCACTGTCAATGGTCATGGCGCTTCACAGGAAAATTCAGAGTAGCAGGGTTACTACAAAAAAAAATGAGTGTAAAAATAAAGGCAGCCTCAAAATCTTAAAAACTGATAAGTACCATTTGATGAAGAATATATATATAAAAAAAAATGCTAGCACAATAAAATGGGAAAAATAAGTCCTCTAAAAATGATCTGTAGTGATACTTGGCATTTGGACCAAAGCTGAAGCCTGTGGCTTGTGATTCTCTAATTTATACGTCATTGGGATTATGTCCTTAGCATGGAAAATAGTGGCAATAAGGGTGACAGATTTGGGGCTTGCATTTGATGCCTACCATTGTGTTTTCAGGAAATGTTGGTGTGCATCCTGCTATCAGGTGATTTCTTCTCAATAAGTAACTCCAGCTGCTTCGGATGATGCTCTGGAAGCTGCTGCCTCGTCGCTGCTCGGTTGCTGCTAGCTTTGACAAACTGCCTGAACTAGCTGCGGATTTTATGGGCTACCCCTTTCATATTTTCAATGTCACTTTTAACAGGCGGGCGGCCCATGACAAACAACTGCAAATGCTGTGCCAGCCGTAATGCAGACACTCCGTGTGCATATGACCCTTATCTTTTATGGCATAAACTATATTTGCACCATTGCCTGAGATGGGAGCACAAAGCCAAAGCTAAGAGAGAGCTAATCCACCTGTCAAACTGCTTCTGTAGCTCTTCCAGGGAGTTTACGACAGTCTGGCTGTTTTTGGAGCCTGGTTGCAGACGGCTGCGCTCCCTGTAAATGCATGTTTCGGCAGGGTAGGAGCAGCATCTATCTTAGCAATCACCCACTCGTATGTCAGATAAAGCCCAGGGTACAATGACAGCACTGTCTGGAAGAAAATAGCATCAGAAGTAACTGAAAGGATCCTTCTTGGAGTGACTTCTTCCCTATCCTATCCCCTTCCCTATTCCCTATCCCCTTATGAAGCCCAGGAAACGTCCCCATATTCCAAATCACATGTTGTGGATGAGAAGCTATAGCTTTTCTGCAAGAAATTCATCTTGAACAGGTAGTTTACTATGCTTTTGTTATTATTATTATTATTATCTTTACCATAATTAGTGAATTGGTTCATTATATCCAGGGCAGGATCCTTCGGTGCAGAACAATGCCTTAATCTAAGTGTGCTCCTAGGAGTGGCCCTGCCGTGCTGGGAATTTCTATTCTTTTTGGTACCTTGTTGTGTGCCCGGGAAACACTTCCCACATAATTTAATGTTTCATGCTTCTTCGAGAGAATTCTAGTGTATCTTTTGGAAGGAAAAGTGTAGCTTCAAGAAAGGTTGCGATGTAGGTTGAGAATATTGTTAACAGAAGGATGCAGTCTCAGATCCCAGGAAACTAATTTATTTTGGTACCCAACTAACAATTCACTGAATTCTCTCCTGCTAAAAATGGGAAGTCTCCTCTCCTGTCAGTCTCTGCTTCGGCACGTAGCCCTGGCCCCTCAGTACCAGCGAAGCATCCCCAGAAATCCCACGCAGCTTGCTGCTGTGACCCACCGCTTGTGGGTCCTTTCACCCAGCCTCCCTCCTGCCTTTTTTTTTGACTGCTTTGCCTTAAAACCTGAAAGGAAGGAGCATGCTGGTGAAGAGCCAGGGGGATGCAGGCGGTGAGAGGGGAAGAGGAGCCAACTGCGTGTCACTGAAGGACTGTATGGCGTGGCCCTAGGGTGCCAGAAAGCAGCCTCCACAAAGCAGGGTCTGAAGCAAAATGAAATGCAGCACTGGGTGCCCATCAGAGGGACGTGCTGTGGCTGTGCAGGGTCATCTGGTGGCCTGTGCACACCCAGAGGGGCTGATTCACTTCTGGACATCACGCAGAGAGGTGGTGGGTGGCAAATCCCACCGGAGCGTGTCCAGAAATTGCCCTCATTTGGCAGAGAGTCAGGGGATTTATCCCATTGGGTATTTTCTTAAGTTATCCCAGCACAAATCATAGAATCAGAGAAGAGCTTGGGGTGAAAGGGACTTTAAGGACCACCCGGTTCCAGATCAGGGATGCCACCACCAGACCAGGTGGCCCAAGGCCTCATCCAACCTGGTCTGAACACCTCCAGGGATGGGGCACCCACAGCTCCTTTGGGCAAAAGGAGCACCCTGGCTGCAGACAGGAGCCTGAAGAGACCCGAAATACCCACAGGAGGAATCACAGGGCCTGGGAGCTGGCGTAGGACACAGGGAAGATGTTAAAGCCATCCCCTGAAGGACATCGGACACCAGTGGGGGTGACAAACCGCGTAGGGTGCCAGTAGGGTGCCAGTAGGGCACCAGTAGGGTGCTAGTAGGGCTCCAGCTGCCAGGAGCACGGTGCCCAGGAGCGCTCCATTTTCCTCAGCTCCTTCCCGAAGCCTGGCACCCTCCGCCACCAACACGGCTTTCTGTTTGTCAGGAGTGATGGCCCTTTTGGCTAAGAGCAGAGCTGAACCGCCCAGACCAGTGCTGGGCTTTATAAGCAGCCCCGGCAACATCGTGGGTGATGTCAGCTCGGAGGATGCTAATTAATCCGTGGTCCCTCTTCTGGCTGTTTCTGCAGTAACAGAGCAAAAGTAATTTTAGGTTGTGTATCAAGACTGCCTGGAGTTTAGTCTTTATTTGCTTTCTCTCTGCATGGCACAATTAAAAGAAAACAACGAAGGCTTTCTGCTCGGGGTGGGGGGGACCGCACTCCTGCAGGGGGCACCCAGGGAGCTGGGTTTTGGGGTGCTCAGAGCCCAGACCACCCCAACCACCCCGCTGCTGGGGTACCCGTGTTCGTGCCAGCAGCACAGAGCTCCCCGACCCACCTCGCACCCACACTTCTTCCCCTTTCCCTTCTGCCTGCTAAGTTTTCCCATGCTGGGTGAGCTCTGTGACATTCGCAGCGATGCTCACATCCACCCCGTCTTTATTTTTCCATCCCAGGTGTCCAGATCCCAGGCACCCCGTACCCACAGGGAGGCCCCGCTCCCGTTGGGATGAGCCAGATCCCTTTGGCATTGCTGGGGCGTGCAGACCACATCGCCCCCCAGGTCCTCGCCGCGCCTCCGTGCCTTAGGCCTGGTAATCTTCACTAATATTTGCAGTAGAAACAGCATTTCCCCGAGATTAGCAAACTTCACAGTGGCTTATTTGCAGCTTTTGAATTTGTAAATGAGGAAAAGGGCTGGGAAAAGGGGACTGGGGGTGATACGCAGGGAAATCTAGTTATGAGAATTTATCCTCTTCATTACAAGCCACTAAGATCTTCATCTCTGGTATATTTAATGTACCAAATTCAATATTCTGAGCATCGTTTGCATATAAAAATAGCAATATCGTGTTTTTAAAAATGGAAGGGGTGTGCGAAAGTTTTAACTAAGCTACACATTTTAATGCCTTTTTTTTTTCCCTATAAATCTAAGCTTTAACAAACATTTTTTGAGCAAGAATAAATTCTTTGTAATAACTGAAGGTTTTTCTTCCATTTTTCTTCTCACGAATGTTGTATTTTCCTTGCACATGAAGCAAGATGCTCTAAGAGGAAAAATTATGAACCTTTAGGAAACAGAGAAGATCTGTTGCCCTTGGTAGAGAGAAAATCAGCCTGTAAAACCCCGGGTTTATAAATGAAGAAAATGCAAGAATAATAAAAAACACACGACCGAAAATCTAATTAATTTGAGCGAGTCGATAAGTTTCTGGTTCTGGATGCTGGTAACGGAGGGGGAGGGAAAAAAAAAAAAAGAAAAAAAAATAAAGAGGGATGCAAGGCTTCCTACTTGTCCCCTCCTCATCGAAAAAAAAATAAAATAAAAAAATCAAAAATGGAAAAATCTTCATAGGTGTCCCACGCTGCGCCGTGCCGTGCCATTCCCGCGCGGTGCCATGGCCATGCCGAGGCTGTGCCCACCTGCCCGGCCAGGACATCGCTGCCAGCACCTGCACCGTGGCCTGGCCTGCCCAATATTTCTTGCTGAGATGGTTTTTGCTGCTGGGGTGCGGTGGTGCTCACCAAAATGCTTTTGTGCCCAGCTGGGCAGGCCTGGGCAGCGCCTCCAGCCCCGCCACCCGAAATATCCCCTGGCACGGCACAGGGAAGCCCCCGCGGATGCGCTGCAGTCACGGCTTCCCCCGGCTTTACGGGGCTGCTGCTGAAAGCAGAGCACGGCCTGGCAAATGCAAAGATGCTCATTTTTCACCGCTATATTTGCATGTAGCTCTTCAACGTGGCAGAACGCCTTACCAGCACGGAACCGGGAGACTAATCCTGCGCGAGCCCTGTGCTAGGACAGAGACACGGCGTTTCAAAACCCTTCCGCGGAAAGTGATTTTCGCAGCACCCAATTACGGGGGGATTTCTGGTGAAAAGTCCTTGGCTGGGCTGCAGCTTGGTGCCTGCGCTCAGCAGCAGGGGCTGGCGGTGGGGCTGGGAGCGGGGCTGGGAGCGGTGCGGTGCGGCACGGCGTGGCACGGAGCAGCAATGCATGGCACGGCATGGCACAGCACAGCATGGCACGGCACAGCACGGCACAGCACGGCATGGCACGGCACAATACAGCACAGAACAGCACAGCAAGACACAGCACAGCTCCCTCCCCGCACCGCACCGCACCCAGCCCCACACCTGGCCCGGTGCTGTGCGCCTCGGCGGCGGTGAGGGCTGAGGAGCGGGCTGCTAAACAAGATATATACACGATGTCAAATATTGGCTGCACACATCTAAGCCAATCACTTCTAAATAAATTAACCATGGCACTGCCTAATACGATCCACCTGCTTTCTTCCTCGTGTTGTTCCAGACCCTACCTGAACCCCCCTTTGATTAAATGTCAAAAGCTTGCCTTGTGCCTGCAGATTTCACTGAAGGCGGATAACAGAAAGGTTCCTCCTGTGACTCCATAAAACTGAAATAAATTCCACTGGCATCTTGTAAATTTTTATTTTCTACAATGACTGCAGGCCCCATCTGCGACCCAGCTGTTATTAGAAGGGAAAGCGTTGGCCCTTCTGCATTACAAAACAGCATAGAACAGTAATTGCCAGTGGAAGAGATTAAGTGTAGACACTAAAAATGTTTACTCGCAATGAATATGCATAACGATGGGTAGGAAACAGCACTGGAAGATTAAAAAGAGAGAAGGGTTTGTTTACAAGGCTGGGAAAAAAAAAAAGAGGGGAATGTCAGTTGGCCCCAAGCCTGAAATAGGAACGAAAAACCTTTGGGCAAGGCATTAGGGAGAAAAACAGATGGTTTGTGAACCTTTTATTAGATAGAAAAATCATTAATCAAGCCCAGGCTGGAAATGGCAGGGTTTTTGGTAGTTCATATTTTAGTTTATTTTTTCTTAAAGTGACAGTGTGCTGCTTTGTTGACAGTCAGCGGCACGGAGCCCCTTTCCAGGGGAGATGCAGCCGCGGCGCCGGGAGCACGGCTAACTTGAGGTCCGCGCTCGCACCGAGCTGTTCTGCAGAGGAAATCCCTCATCAGGGTTTCGCATTTCAGCACCTGTTTTGCCCGTACAGCGAGGCAATTAAAAAAAAAAAAGAAAAAAAAAAAAAAAAGGAAAAAAGGAAAAAAAAAAAGAAAGAAAGAAAGACAAGGAGAAGGGGGGGGAAATCGCAGCCTCGTTTATTTATTTATTATTATTTTTTTGTGTGGCTGCTTCGTGCCAATTTGGGGGGAGAAATGTAGGGCACGAAAACTTCCGCAGCCAGCCTCATGAATAAGGAGCCATTTAGCAGAGCCTGTCAATACGCGCACCCTCAATCATGTCTCCCTCTTCCCTTCGTTCCGGGGCTGGCAGACTAAAAAAATCATCGAGTTTGCACAAGGGTGAGCCCAAGGGGAGGACGGCGAGGGGTTTGGCAAGCCGGCCAGCCGCTCTCCTGGCCGGGGGCGCCCTGGCTGTGCCAAGTGGTGCCAGCGCTCGGCGCCCCAACGTGCCGCTTTGTTCGGCGGCGCTCCATTTTAGCAGCACAGCCTGAGAGCAGGGCACTCCTTTCGCACTGCCGGCTCAGGGCACAGCAGCCTGCCTTCCCCCCCTGCGCCCTCGTCAACCTGAAGCGCTGCCTTGTGCAGGCATCGCCGCTCTGAGCCCCGCTGCTCGGCTCCTGCCAGCAGCCCCACGGAGCTCCCCGGCCCCCTGCGCGCAGTGGGGCGCTGGGCTGGCACACGCCTGGCACCCCCATGGCCCCATGGCCCTGCTGTGCTCCTGCTTGTCCCTGGGGGTGTGCAGGTGTGTGCAGGTGTGTGCATTTGTGCAGATGTGTGTGTGTTTCTGTGCATTTGTGCGCATTTGTGTGCATTTGTGCACGTGTGTGCGCAATTTTGCACGTGTGCATGCGTGGGCGCAGTTGCACACATCATCCGTGCACGTGCATGCATGTGTTCATGTGTGTGTGCATATATGTAGATACATGTGCGTGCTTGTGCATGCACGTGCTGGCAGAAAAAACCTCCCTGCGAGGCTGTTCCAGGGCTCTGGGTGTGTGACACCACCGAGGGGGCCACCAAGAGCTGGGTTTCCCCTCGGGGTCCCCGCTGTGCCTGGCGCTGCTGCACAGGGGTGGGAACCCAGGGTGAGAAGGGGGCTGACACTGCTGGATGTGGGGTGGAGGACAGCCAGAACTGCCCCTCCTGCTCCCCATATCCCCCTGGGCACCTCAATCAGCCCCGAGGGAGCAGCTAAAGAGGGGTGCAGCGCCCGATCCGGCCCCAGGCTGCCCCACGCCTCCCATCTCCTGGGGTGGGGGCACCTCCGGCGTGGCTCTCTGCTGTGAGGAATTCCTCATTCATGTCGTTATGTTTAAATGATTAGGACCAACACAAGATAAATTTCAAAAAGAAAAAAAAAAAAAAAAGAAGGAAATAAAAAAAAAAAGAAAAGAAAAGAGAAAGTCCAATCTGCGAATCCAGATTAGATCCCTCTGTATATTTATTTATTTAGCCCTGCTTTCCAGTTGCTGAGCTCCCTCGCGGTGTTGCCAGCCCAGGGCAAATCCCCAGGCTCCCGTGGAGTCCCCTGGCATTTGCATTGACATCACCGAGATGGCCATTTGGCTTGTTAGCATTTAAGAAATTAAAATAAATTAAAAAAAAATAATAATAATAACAAAGTAGAAAGCTCGGCTTCATCAGAACACCGAAGCAAGTAAAAGTTACAAAGGATGCCATTAGGAATGAACCGTGAAATATTTAGCAGCAAACTCAGGACCAAAAATAAAGCCAATATCCTTCTTTTGGGAATAGAGGGGAATGGTTTCTTTTTCCAATTTCTTTTATACCACAGAGGAGCTGCCCACACATTTCCTAATTCTTAGACTAATAACTCTGAGATGAACTTCCTAAAACATATGAGCTTCATCAGAGAAGGGGGGGAGGAAGGGGGGGGAGAATGAGGGGGAAGTACAAAATGATCTTTGTAAGAAATAGTAGCTGGGATTGCTAGCGTTGCATATGTTACAGCACATCATTAATAACAGTGATCAAAAGAAAAAGAACATCTTAGCAGCTGCATCAAATTATTATAGAAATTGGAATTTTCAAATGAGCTTGGAGTTAAAAAAAAAAAAAAAAGGAAAAGAAAAAGGAAGAAGAAAAAAAAAAAAAGGGCACCATGTACTGGAGGTCAGGTCACTTTGCAGAGCCACGGGATAATCCCAAAAGGTACTGAAAGGGCTGGGATGAAAAAGAGATTCTTCTTCCTATTATGGTCTTTGCAATATCGCTAGGCAAATTGTGGGGAGGAAAAATCCAAACCTCCTCAGAGCGACAGCGCCCGCCCTCGGCAGCCCCGGGACCAAGGCTGGGGACAAGCGGCCCCTGCGACCTCCACACCCCCACCGCCTCCACGTCTGCAGCAGAAACTGCTCCAGATTTTGGTGTAAACCCAGCTGAACCCCCAGACCCAAAGCTTATGGCAGCAGCACCACGGCGAGCGGTGTGGAGGGGGCTTCGTGCACCCAGGGCTGGGCGGAGGGCACAGAGCGCGGCGGCTCCAAGGCGGAGCTGGGGCTGGCAGGAAGGGCTGCCGAGCTCTCCAAGGATATCTCGCTCTTCCTCCGATAAAAGTTGGTGCTCATCCACGGATTTCATATCCCCCCTGCGGAAAAGCAGTGGGAGGGATGCGAAGGCTCGCTGGCGGGAGACGTGCGAGCCTCGTCCTCGGCCACAAAGCGTGTTTTATAACAGCGTTGCGCAAACGCGGGGAGCCCGTCCAAGCTCAGCAAACCCCCCCCAACCTCTCTTGGGCGGCCTGAAGAATTTAATTCATGGAGAGATGGAGCAGCTTCCCAGAAAAGCTGCGCCTGGGAGCGGCTCGAGCCAGGCTGAGCACGCCCTGAACAGCTCCTGGTGGCCACAAGGGGCACGGGCTGTGTCCCTGAGGGGCGCACACTGCGCTCCCTTCTGAAGCAGGGGTTTTGCCCAAAACGCTCTTAAAAAAGTGCATTTTCCACCTGTTCAGATAAGGAGAGGTTTGGGATCCTTGCCCTGCACGCTGGCGCTGCCTGACCAGGGGGTGGGTTGGGAGGAATAAAGGTTTGGTGGCCATCGAGGAACCGATGGCCGCGTCAACCTGCAGGGCCCGATCCCCTCCTCTGCCTTCCCCAGCTCCTGGGAAGGATCCAGCAGAGCTCCCCATGACACTGTACAGCGAGGCGGTGCTCAGCAGGAGCAAGAGGTGATGTGAAGAAACTCTTTAATGATCCAGGTTTGATCTGGAAATAAAAGCCTTTCTTAAAAACGCACTCCCAAAGCCCCCTCCCTTTCTTTTCAAGCAATGTTTTTATAATTCGAACCAGCTCCGAGGGCTCCGGTTACACATCTGCCTGCTGCATGTGATGTCGCAGTCCATCTCAGCAAGCCGTAAAAGTACAGGTGTTTCGGTTTTAAAGTAACCATTTTAAAAATAAACTCCGAATGGGGCCTCCGATGATTATTTTTTTACGGCTGGCCCCGCTCCCCCGGCAGCCCGTCCGCTCAAGGGTTAAGCGGCGGCGAAGCACCGCTCGTGACTTCATTGCTCTTCCATCTGGTGGGAACCCTGAAAACCATTTGTAAATTAATTTTTTACTTTGAATGCATGCTGCCGCATACAGTCAGCGCTGGATCCTGCACAGACAGCTTGCGCTGCTGCTCCGACATGTCTCCAGCGACAGGCTCGGCTCCCACCGACTCCGAGCGCAGGAGAATGAAATCATTAAGTATGTATGTCCATCCTGCCCGCGTGCTTCTCCCCATACTTTGGGCCGTAATTATCATCACATTAGTTTAGTAAATAATGTTGACACATGGTTCCGTAACAGCTGTAGAGTGTCCATCTGACACCCGCGCAATCAGAAGTTCAGCTCGTCGGCAGAAAGGACAGATTGAGCCGCAAATTTCTGCGTCTCCGCTTCTCCTTGCCTGCCTTCAGGAGGCTGGCAAGGAGGACACGGGTTCCCCGCTCGCCCTGTCACAGATGAGAAAATCTATTATTTCCTATTAAATCCCTTCAAATAATCCATTCATCTGATCTTTGAGGAATGCAAAGCGCTCATTAATCATACAACTGGTGAGCACTGATTTACAGATTAATCTAATTAGACCTCATTTGTTTCAGGTGAAAGCAGCTATATTAACAACCGCTGCCCAGCGCACAAAGCCCCGCACATGTGGCTCCGTGTAGAAGTCAGGATCAATTACAGGATTGACTTTGTGGCGCTCGCGCCGCTCTCGTCGAGGCTCTGTCAACATTTCCATTACAAATTCAAACGCTGCTTTTAAGGGATTTATTACTCAGCCAGAACATCGGGTTGGCTCTTGGCATCCGAGATCTAAGCCCCGGGTATTTAGCGAAACCACTCGACCTGGTGGGAGCCCCCACAGGGCCAGGGGCAGGAGCAGGGCGAAGCAGCAGGGCCGTGGTGTCTGCTGCGGGGCTCTGAAGTAAGGCTTTGCCTTAGGAATGCCGATTTTGTTGAATTAATTTCTGGATTTCAGCCCCAGAGGGACAGGCCCTGGTGGGGACGGACCCAGGTACCATGTCCTCGGGTACGGCTGTGGATGCTGAGCTACTCTGGAGCAGCCAAATGCCACCTGCAGCAGCGCTGTAAGGCTGGGAGCTTGCCCCTTTATCCCAGGGAATGCCCCAGCTCCCAGGTGGGCAGAGCAGGCCCTGAATAAGCCCTATTGTTCAGACTTTTGTTACGTGGCCCGAAGAGAAAAGGCTATCGGTGGTGCTTCCAAAGGAGCGATTCGTATTTGTAGCCTTTTAGTTTAACAGATGTGTGCTTTGGGCCAGCCACGAGATTCGAGTGGAAACCTGAGCATTTAACTGACAAGGCAAAAAAAAAAATGCTAAGCCTGTTTGTGGGATGCAGAGAAAAAACCTGCCAGGGAAAAAAAGAAAAAAAAAAAAAAAAAAAAAAAAAGAAACACCAGAAATGCTTCCTATTTATTTTCATCAGCATCTAGGTAAATACATTGTAATGGGAATATTTAAAGACCTATAATCTTATTTACATTCTAAGCATGAATGCAGTTCCCAGTACATTGCAGACATCTGTCAGACAAACAGACAAGACTCTGCAAAGATATTTAAAACGCTCTTCTCTTAAACAGCAAGGAAGCTGTTTGGGGATTTTGGCAGGATAGCTGGGATATGACATGTCTTTTTTTATTCTTTTTTTTTTTTTTTTTTTCCTCCCCGTAGCAAATGATTTCTTCAGCTTCTTACAAGCAGGCTAAAGAAATTCTGTTTGATAGGGTATTTACTATGAAAATGGAAGTGATAGCTCATGGACCGATCTAATTTGTCAGGTGTTTGCACTTCGAGGGCTGTCCTCTACCTCAGGTGTATTTTAAGGGTTTTTCTTCCCCCTGTCATCTCAACACAGAAATAGCACGGCACAGGGCAGTCACATCAAGTGCCGTCAAACTAAGTGAAGTCTTTCTATTTAACGCACCAGGTCCCGAGAGGCAAACGGAGGGCTTAGCACATGGAGGATACGATCGCCTTTCCGTGGCCTCTTTCGCAGCCCAGCTCTCTGGAAGCTGGGTGAAGCTGCGAGGAATTTGCCTCGTCTGTGGCCAGGTTTTTGTTCCTGCGGCCTTTACCTTGCACGGCACAAACACCAGCACCTCCTGTGCGCTGGGAGGACGAGGGCTGGCAGGGGGGCATCACCATTCCCTGCTGTGCTTCCTCTTGCTTTGACAGCTCAGAAAATAACCACTATTTTGGCACCACCACATGTCCCTGCTGAGCCTCGTGCCAGGCCTGCTGCTTGCAGAGGTTCCCCAAATTCGCTGGCATGCCTGCAGAGCACCGGGGTGGCCGGGATGGCCCGGCAGGCCTGGGCTGCTGACGATTTTGCTGCGCTCCTCGAGATCTCCTCGGCGCCTGTTTTCGGCGGCTCGCCACAATATTGCTGCATAATTTGGAAGTGTCTCCTCTTCGTTTTTTTGGATGCGAGACTTAGCAACAGGGAAAGGTGCTAAAGAGAGACAAAACTTGTGTGGGTGGCTGGAGATTAGCCATTTGGAAATCCACCCTTGTCTTTGTACCACAAGCTGTTCCCCTGCTTCCACTCCAATCGCTGCGCCCGGGAGCAGCCGCCGAGCCCCGGGGCGCTGCCGGGAGCGGTGGGGCTGAGGAGCCCCTCATGTTTCGGTGGCCCCAGGGTGCTGATAGCCGGGTGCCATCGCCGTCCGTGCTTACTGCCCCGTGCTGGGACGAGGGATGCGCTCAGCCTGCGTGCCCTGCGCTCGCCAGCCTCGTTGGTATGAAACCCAGAGCTCCTCTTGTTAAACACCGCCGAACGTTCCCTTCATTTCCAAAGACAAATATGAACAGAAACACAACCAAACATGTACTGTATTAAAATCATTGATTCACAATATTTAAATTTCCAGCTAGCCTCCAATTAGCAGGCTTTCCAATATTTGAACAGAAGACCATTTTAATGCAATTACAAACACATTTTAGGCATCTAAATTTTTTGCATAATTAGTTCCCCATTAAACTATTTATGTAGCCCTTTTTCCATCAGAAACAGAGAAAGCAGAACAATTTTATTCCTTACTGTTACAATAATTAACTATGCAAGTAGAACAGCATATTAATAGAGTATAATTTGTTTACATTTAAAAGAAAATTGTGTTAGATTAGCATAGCAAAAGACTATTTCCATATCCAGGCAGTAATATGCAGGCCTAATAGCAATTTACAGTGTAGTTAAAGAATATTATTAATAAAGTAATACAGTGTAATTCTGTTTGCCCCCACCATATTTCACAATGTCCTTAATTACAGCTAATTCCATCGAGACTAATTTGGGTGTTATTAAGCAGTAGACACAGGAATCTTAAGCGCAACCTTTGTTAATCACGAAGTTGCAAAGTTAGCGGGGAGCCCCCTCCCGCAGCCCAGAGCAGGGCACGCGTGGTTCATTGTCACGGCCACTTGTCCACTGCTGCAGCTGGGTCCCCGCTGCCCCGTGCCCTGCTCCCCAGTGGCACTGCTCCCGTGGTGCTACTCCTTGTGCTTCCTTGCACCCACTCTTGTGACCGCTTTCTGGCTCAGAACTCATCCAGACAGCACATGGCTAGAGTTTTAAGCCTGGTAGAAGCAGGCTATCAGCTCCCCATCCCCTCACAGCAGCGTGAACTCTCCTGGGAGCAGCCAGGTCACCACAGGCAGTGCTGGCACAGGAGCGGCTGTTCCCAGTGGTGCTGCTCCGGTAAGGGCTCTTATTTGTGCCGCAAGCTCAGCTCAGTACATGCAGTGTGTGTTTCCGCTGTGAGTCAGCTCTTCATCGTGAATCATCTTTCACAAAAAGTCCCCTGCATGTCTGTGCGTTCTTCCTGCCTCTCCTGCCTGTTCCCACCTGGTCTCACCCTGCTTCTCGCACCAGGGTCAGGCCACCCAGGCAATCTGGGCTGCCGCAGAAACATCTCCGTGAGGAAAGAGAGCAGAGGTGACTTTCTGCAAGGGCCCAGGCATCTCATTTTCCCCAGTGCAGGTGGGAGCCACGGGGGCTTGGAGTTTATCCTTTGCTTTAGCAGGAGCTGCATGTCCCTCGCAGCAGTGTGCAGTGGTGTGCTGACCCCAGCCGTATGACACACTGTGGGTACCCACCGCGTGTGCAACGTGGGCCCACATGGGGTTTTTCACCTCAGTGGGCAGTATGAGCTATAGCTGAGTGATGATGAGTTTCAGAAGTGCAGCTGAAGAGCCACGATGGAGAAAAGCACCTCAGAAACGCGGACGGGAGCTGTCGGCTGGCCCACAGCAGCACCGACCGCCTGTTCTCGGTGGTAAGACAGCTAAAAGGGAAGCGATGAATGCCACAGCCACACACCAGAAGAGCTACATCAATGTGATCTGCTATTTTTGTTTAATTAGCCCTCTCTGTTGCACATGGGATAAAAATCCCAGTGAGGTTAGCTGGGATCAAAGACGGTGGCAATGCCTGGGGTGCCAGGCAGCACTCGCCCTTTTGTGTGCTGCCAGGGCTGCTCTGCTTGTGTTTCATTTAGGCAAAGCCTTTTACTTCCTTGAGAAGCTGCCCCGAGTGCTTCATTGGGTGAGGTGGGTTTAGCATGGGTGTTGCAAGAGTCCCAAGAATTCCCCCAAATTCCTTGTGTATTTGTGAAAGGAGGGACATAAACCAACAACCCATTTTCCTCCCTCCCTCTCTATATATCCTCACAAAGGCAATGGAATTACAGGGAGAAACATTCCCTTTGAGCAGGAGAAGGTTATTCCTTCTATGGGCAATCAAGATGTTTTCTATTCCCATATTTAGATGCACATCAATGCACTGGATTAAATTTCTCCACATGCCAGTATGCCCCAGCATATGTTTTCAAGGCACAGCATCCACATCCCATCATGCTAAAATGATTTGTGGCAAAATCGCACAAAGCCCAAGTAAGCGATTCCTTAATTGTGCTCTTGAACTCAATTACACTCTTGCTCTGCAGTCGCTGCAAGCCGGCCGCAGCCACAGGGCTGGGGGAGCAGCTCCGGCCTTCCCTTGGGCCTGCTCCCGCTGCCGGCCACCATGGCAGGGCCTGAGGGGCTGACAGGGCCTGAGGGGCTGCCGGGGCCCTACAAGCTGCTGGACCCCGACCATCTTTTGGTGGTGGCAGCCCCAGGCCAGGCACTGTTCCCTCATGGGCCTTCTGCCCCTGGCAGTGCTGTGGGGCTGCGTGCCGGGCTGGCCCGTCCTCCCCACCAGGCTCCTTCCCAGCAGAGCTGACAGCCACAGGGAGGGGGCTGCGGGCAGCTGTAGGTGTGGGGAGTTTCATCCGCACAGACACAATTAATTGTGGTAACCTAAAAAGCGCATGATTAACGCCTGGTGAGTTAGGCGTATCTATTTAGTCATCCCAAGTGTCCAGATAAATGACCTTTGTTTCAACACCAGAGCCAAGCTCCCATTCAAGTACTGGCTAATCCAAAAGCTCAGATAAACTCTTTATATCAGAACGGCCGTTATCTGCAGCACATTTCTCTCAGCATAGCTTTTACACAGTTTCCTCTTTTTCCTCTTTTTTTTTTTTTTTTTCATGTTATTGTCTTACTCTCAGTAGAATTTTCCAAACAGGGCTCAGAGATGTTCATCTAAATCAAAGACTGAAGAGACCGCTGGTAAACACGGTTCAGCAATTATTTGATCCACCAAAAATGAAACAAAAAATAAATAAAAGGAAAGAAAGAAAAAAAAAAAAAAAGAAAGAAAGAAAGAAAGAAAAAAGAAGAAAAGAGGAAAAAGAGGAGCTAGAGAAAGAGAGAAGCCATAGCTGTGTCTTCATATCCTGCAGATGGCTAATATTCATATGTAACTGTCAGGCGTATCACAATGCCAAGCTCAAAAGCAGAGTGCATCAGCTTGTTCTTGCATCTGAGCCATTAAACCCAATGGGTCTCGCGCAGAAGGATCGCAGGCTGCACCCGGAGCTGGCAGCCTCGCACCTGCAGCCGCTTCCAACAGCTCGGAGGCTCCGGAAAATGGGAGAAGCCTAAGGCAGCGTGAGGCTGGGGGAGCGCTTCCCGCGCTGGGCTGTCAGGAGAGTCTGCTCCGGGAGGTGGGAAATTCAGGAGGGGAGAAGGGTTGCGATCCGTCCCCGCCTCCACCTTTAGGATCCCCAAATGCTGCCGCATGTTTCGGTGCTGCCAGCCTCACCTGCCTGCAGCACACGACCCAGGGGGGTTCGTTTCTCTCAGCCTCCGCTTTGTTTTATTTGTGGCCCTTGCTTTGGTGGCACGTGAAGCCAATAAATCCTGCCTTCCTGAAATAATAACAGAGAAATGGAGAACGGGACCAAGCTGGTAACAGGAAGATAGAAACAGAAGACAAATAGAAGAGAAACACACAAACGCTGTGCTGCAGCAAGAGGACATGCTTCCTCACTCCTCCAGGGAGGGGATTCTGTCCCAGCCTTTGTTTCCTCCTTACATTTTAAAAATGTCTTAATATGGGCCTCAGACCCTAGTTCTGGACTAGTGCTTTACCTCTCTCTATTGTGGAGCTCCACTGTGGAGAAAATGCTCATGTTAACCCAGGCATGGTCATCCAGCTCATCTTCAGTGCCAGTGTGGCTTTCCGTGACCTTGTGCCATGAAATCACAGCACCAGACGGCTTGGTAGGACGAAACGCTCAGGATGTGGGCTAGGAGGATGCTGGGGAATTTCCCCTCTCCATCCCTGCAGGCCTCCCTGGCCACGCTGGCTGTGTTGAGGAGCTGCTTTGTCCCACCACAGTGCAGGTGGCAGCAGGAGCTCTTCCTCCTCCTCCTCCTCCTTCTTCTGCTCCCCAGGTGCAGGGACTTTCCCCAGGCAGTCCCTGCAGGGCGAAGCAGGGCTTGGGATCCACGTGGCTGTAGTCCCAGCATTGCAGGGCTAGCAAAATGTTGCTCATTCCTACAGCCCGCATTTCCCAGCCTTCAAAGAGGCTGCTGCAGCCCCATCTCTCTCGGCTCTCTGGTAGCGCTGCCAGCTTTTACAGGAGCCCGACACCATCTTTCCCCAATAAATTCTCCTAACGATGAAATTTTAATCGCACGCAAAACAATAGGCGCAATTTTCTTTTTATTTTTTGCTTTTCATAGTGCCCTGTGTTGCACACATCCAGCACAAAAGCCGCCTTTGTGTAAACGCTGGCAGCATCTCCACAGCCCGGAGCCTGACAGCCTCTCCACCTGCACGGGCGGCCAGACAGACGGACAGACACCCAGACAGACCCCGTCCCAAGGTGATGTGTGGGGGCAGCCACAGCGAGGGTGTGCAAGCCCCCAGCAAACAGCTGGGGCACCTCGGCTCTTGGACAAGCTCCCCACGGCCCCTCCTGCTGGTCCCAGTTGCACCATTTTCACAGGGGGGAAAGTCCCAGCACTGCAGGGCACCTGGGAAATCGCCTACACGAGAAATCCCCATCCACTGCTGTGAAACCAAATACCCCCATGGTGCAGCACACCGCGTTCGGTGGGGCTCGTCCAGGGATGAATTTGGCCTCACGCCTCTTTGTCAGCGTGATTTACTGAGAGAAATTTATCTCCACCTCCAAGTTCATCCTCCCTCTCTGTTTTAATTATTTCTAGGTTGGGATGCTAAAGGTTTGCAGCCATCAGAATTGCAAAAGTATAAGAATTAATGAGGAAAACGGAGAGCTAATGTCCACATTTTGTCTTTCACAGGACTGGGTTGATATTCATCGCTTGGCTTTAAAAGTAATTTATCTGGATTGAAAGCATGGAAACAAACCAAAACCGGGAAACCCACCTCAGCTTCTTCTCAGCTCAAATTCTTAGGCTATTTTATGCCTGATTTTTTTTTTTTTTTTTTTCCTTTTTCTTTTTTCTCGGTATATAAGGACTTAGAGTGTGGATTGGAAAGGTTGAATACGTATTGAAAAAGTTGTGGTTTTAATCTTTCTAGAACATGATTTCTATGGTTTGGGATTTCTTTTTTTTTTTAAAGCCAAGAAATATTGTGAAGACTAAGTAAAGTGTTGCCTTTTTGCATTCAAATTACATTACTAAGGCATTTCTAAATAATGTATGCCGATTGATATGGTACTTCAGCAAGTATTTTGTACTGTCTTGTGGGCTAAAAAATTGAATTACCTTTTGGTAATTTGATACATCTTTAATTAGCATCGCCGTTTAATCCAACAGCACAGCAACATGACAATGCCTCTTCTCTGGTGAGAGCAGATCTAAAGACATACTTAGTCCACATCTTTCTCATTTTTTTGTTGACGTACCACACCATTTTTTTTCTTTATAAATACCTAGGTGTGATTCAAACCTTGCCTCAAAAGGCAGAAACACTGCAAATAGCCACTGCTCCGCCGGGCGCTAAAGCATATTACGGAAACCATGGAATGTGTCATGAAAGAGTAATTTGACATAAGCTTAGGAGTCCAAAAGACCTTTCTGATGGCCACAGATAAAAAAGCCGACACAAGGGATATTGGCGAGGGCTTAGAGACCCAATCCTGCAAAGAGCAGGTGCCCACAGATAACGCTGCTGCCTGGAGGGGGCTGCTGGAGCGCTGCGCCTCTGCCCCTGCCCGAGGTGCACAGGTCACAAATCCTTCCCTGCCTCCACTTTTACCCACCAGACAGGAGTTATTCCCTTCTTCTGTGCGGCTCCAGAAACACAAATAAATCCAGACGGAGGCTGGGCTCTTTAGAAGCCAGCGATGTGTTAAGTAGCGTCTCCAATGCACACAGGCACTTAGAGAAAAGCAGTTGTTTAGGTGCTTTATCTTGCCCTGGTCCTTTGTGGGACAGAGTCTGGAGGCCGAGCTGTACCCATGGTGCTGGGCAGGACGGTGCTGGGCAGAATTATTTCGCTGCTGCCTGCAGCAGAGGAGCAGAGGGGTGGGAAGGGGCTGTGAGCACTCAGAGGCAAGTTTGTTTCCCGCTGTACGGCAGCCAGAAAAGCAGGTGATTCCCCAGGCACCGGGTTGCTATGAAGAAAATTAATAATTAACGCCGCAGAACAATTAATGCTGCGCTGGTTGGAAGCGCTGCTGTCACGGGTGGCACTGCTGTTATCAGGGGGACGCAGCACTGCAGTGGATCCTGCCCACAGTGCCCAGCCACGAGGAGGCAGCTCTGCGGGGAGGAAGTGATGCCCTCTTCTCCTCTCCTTCTTGGCCCAGTGTTTTGGATGCTCTTTTCCGTGAATTTGCTGCCTGTGGCCTCTTATTTCCCTAGGAGCTCGTTCCTGGCTGACCCATCCCCAGCAACCCACTGGGGAAAAGGGGGACCCGAGCAGGATAACTTCCCACCTCACTCAGCATTTTCTAATAATTCGAATCCTTCCGTCCCAGTAGAAGGTTTTTCTGGATGCCAGCATTACAAATCTTTTCTTCCTTTCTTTTCTTTAATTTATCTCTTTTCCTTTTTTTTTTTTTTTTTTCCCCAAAAGATGCTTTGAGATACGCCGATTCCTCCCGATGCCAGTTAAAATCTGCCTCTGGCAGCAGCACTTCCCCGGTGACATTTTCAAATGCCTCAAGAGGAGTCACCGCGCCGCCTGTCAGCTTTCCGCGAGTGGACGCCATCGGCAGCACGACAGAGCATCTTTTCTTCCCAATAAAGATGTGCAAAATTATCAAGCCCGAGTTAATGTGTAGGTTGGAAATACTTGTCCCAAATAACAGGATAGTTTACAACCCGTCTCTACTTTTGACATGCTGATATCCTCAAATAGCAACAATAAAGCTTCTGTCTTCTTTCAAGATATTTGTCATCTTTTGATCTTAAGCCAGAAAAAATTGAATTCTGGGAGATCAAAACTACCAAACTGATAGCTTATATCCTCAGCAAGTGCTTATCAAGTGTAATCCAGAAAGATGGCACATTTCAAAAGTGACAATGAATAAAGTTCAGCTCCCTGCAAAAAAAGTAAACAAACTTCAAACAGCGGTGGCTTTAGCAGCCCATGAATTTCCTTCTAATACCGTGCTAAATAACGGCTCTTTTCTACTAGTCTGACTCGCAGGAATTTTCAGTGAAATTAAGGCCACCAAGGCCCTATAATGTATGATTTCGAGGAGAAGATGACCAGTTAAATATCTCATAAACCCATCCTACTCTGTTGCAATGGTGCCACAAGTGGCACCATTTGCTGTGGGACAGCCCTTTGGGAAATCCTTGGTGTAAAACATATTGGGATGAGTCCTTCCCCTCCCTGCTGGAGGGATGCTGGGCTCTGCAAGCAGCCTGGGGCAGCCGCTGGGACCGTGGGTGCTGCCCCTGCCCAGCCTCAGCCCCACTCCATCTCCAAACTGCCCTCGCCCAGTGGCCACCCCTGGTCCCCCTTTATTCCTCTCCCTCTGACCCCAGTGTCTGACCATGGGTCGCACCTGGAGAGCATGAAAAAAAAAATAACATGGGGAAACGGCATTAAAAAAGTCAAAGAATTCTTCAAACCCTTTTTATCAGTGCTAAGGCTACAAGGCAGACAGAGGAAAACAAAGTCAGCAGTGGTTGTAAATTGTCTGGAAACCATAAATTAAAATTAAAGAGTTCAAATATGATATAAAATCATTTAATCTGGATGATTTATGCTCATTCTCAGATGCAATTATTTACTAACGCTTCTGTTTATTGCTCTTTTGACTTTTTTAATTACTGTATTCCAAAAATTCAATTACCGAGTGTAGTATATATTTCAAGCAATAGTATTGTAAATAAAAAGAGAACCAATTAATAATGTGCTTAGTCTAGCAAAGCTAAATCAAGTGTAATACAAAATGCCTGGGAAGTTGATCAAGGGCTGAACGCTGGTGGAGAAGACCCCATCCCGTGGTGCAGGGGCTCCAAAGGCGCACGCGATGGGCTGTGGTGTTTGACCAGAAACCTGGGCACTGCTCAAGGATCTGGGACAAATTATTGGGATTTTGGGTGCTGGCTACCCCAAGGGTTGCCACATGCAGTGGCAGTGCCCTGGTGTCTGTCTGGTTGTCACCAGCTCTGAGCATCCTATGTGTGTGGGGATAGCTCGGGGAAGGGTTTAACTTTGGGAATGTTTTCATAATAAACATTTTTTTCCTTTTATCTCGTTCTGTCAACAGACTTTGACATTACTAGAAAAATCAATTTCTAGTCACCTCAGGAAGATTGTTCAACAAATATCTCGTCTGAGACCTTTGCTTGTAAATGATATTTGCTTTCTCTCTCTATAAATATATACACACGCTGGTACAACAGAGACAAAGGCGAGTGTTTATGCTGCACAGGATGCTATAGGTGGGCGCAAGCTGTCTGATATAACATTATTCTGAAAGAAAATGTCTGGCAGAGTATTTTATAATAGGAAGAATGCATTTTTCCATAGCCTCTTTCTCAGAAATGGCTGAGTTTATTTTTTGACCCTTGGTGCACGTGTGTACGTGGGGATGGGGGCTCGGGGACTGGCCCCAACTGAGCTCAGCTTGCTCCCATGCCTCAGGTGATCAGCACTGGCAGCGGCCCCTTTTCACCTAAAAATAAAAAATAAAAAATGTTTACTGCCACGTGTGGAGCTAATTTCTCTTTCTGCATCGTGTGCCCAGTAAATCTATCATCCCGCAGCCTGGCAGCTCCAGTATTTCACATGTAACGTGGTACAAGAGGTAGTGATTTGTGAAATGCGAGAGCTGCTCTGTCTGTAAGGCTGCAGCTCTCATAAAGCCATAAGTAAAACTTCAACCAGAACAGGAGAAAGGAAGTGCTCTCCAAATCTTCTTCTGTCCTCAGGACAAAAAAAGAAAAAAAAAAAAAAAAAGAAAAAGAAAAAGAAAAAGAAAAAAAAGGCTTATAAACTGGAATTGATTCTTGTAAAACCTTCATAAAAAATAAATCCAAACATTTAGGAACATCTGTTGTGGAGCACAAGATTTCTTTGAATGAGTCCAGCCTCGGAGGTGTGTGACTGGGCACCTCCTCTTACAAAGCACCTTCCTGCTGGATTCTGGTCTTTGCAATATTAATCAGGATTAATCTTTAACTCATAAATAATTGTATGATGTATGAGAACAGCGTCTCTGCAGTGAGCTTGTCAGGCTGAGGCATGTGCATGGGTGGGCGGTGGGATGCTGCAAGGTTTTGCTGCTCATGGTGCATGTGGCCATGAGTGTATGAGACATGGATGGGACTCAGCCCCACAGAGAGCACAACCCAGCCCCTCCATGTCCCCATGTCCCATTCCCCGGGGCCAGATCTGCTGGGAGCCACCCATGGATGGGGTGTGGTGGATGTGGTGGGACATCACATCACACGCTGGCATGTTCAGGTGCCCGAATTTAGTGGGTCTGCAGGGTATCAGACCAGGGGAGCAGAGGAGGCTTTCCTGCACCTCCTATTTATTAATGGCACTCATATGGCCGAATCCCTGCGTGCCGCGCTGCCCCCTGCATATCCATATGGTCCCGAGAACTCCAGTACGCCGTGTGTCTGAAGGTACTGAACGGCTTAATTAGAATATTAAACTGATTTACAGTTCCTAAATAATAGGTATCATTAAGCTAACTCTGCTCAAAAAGGGGTTTGACACATGTACACTTCTAGCTGTAACATATGGAGCAAAATCCTGAGCAGTCAGCAAAGAGGCGCAGCGGCAGCTTGAGGCCGGACACCACGGCCCCACAAGATGTATGGATGCAGGAGAGCAGAGCGAGCCGAGGTGAAGGGTATCCTGCGGAGAGAGCAACCTCAGGTGCTTGCTACCGGTGCATTTTGTAAGGACAGCCGAAGGGCAGCGCATAGGGTTTGGGTGGCTATGGTGCGCGTGGGCTGCCCCGAGTGCTTGCAGGGGCTTTCACCCCCCAAAATAGCTGATTCCATAGGCAGGGTTGGCACAGGACTGCAAGGTAACACCAAAAGCTGCCAGGGACAAAAAGAGAATCGTTTGCAGAATTTCCCTTTCCTTCACTGTTTCTCCCCAGAATTGCTCACTCCTCTTTGGAGTCCCGTCACGATGCAGAAATATATTTAATTTTTTCACACACATTAGCTAATTTCACATCAGAAGATAGCAAGACTGACTTTTTGAACATTTTAGCATGAACGTTTATTCTTCCAAATTAAATTTTAAAGGTTTCGCTCCTCGTGCAGAATAAGCCCCTAAGGGATGTTTGCACTAAAGGAGCAATTTTTATGGAAAAAAAGTGTTTCTCTCCCGAACTTTGAACAGAAACTAGAGGAGAAACCTGGAAGGGAAGGGAGAGGCGAAGTGTTACCGACTACCAGGCCTCGGTGCAGAATGCTGAGAGCCCTTGGATCCTCATCTTTGATCAGAAAATTTCACATCGAGGCTCTGCATTGACGTTGCGTGCCTTGTAAAACCCAGCGCTACCAACAGCAAAAATGGAAAAAGTGAATTTTAGCAATGGTCTGAGGATGTCTAAGGGTGGAGGGGGGGAGGCTGTAGAGTTTTCTTTGTGTTTACACGAAAACCATTCCAGATGGTGGTTAGGAGGAATTTACACCCAGACCAGATGCAGCCTGGGTCGTCTAGACTTGTTTCTGCTGCGGGACAGACGCAGGAGCTTGTCGGAGGAAAGAAGTCCCTGAACCAAGGATTTCATTACAAAAAGTTATTATCAACTAAATAGTAATCATGCTACCTGGCTAGAAGAAAGTATTAAAAGATATTTACACTTGAAAAGAAGCAATTAGTAGTAGTTCAATCACTACAGAAAGTGCCAGGACAGGACAGAGGAGTGAGTGTAAATAGATAGAGACAAGAGAGATTTATTATTAAATTAAAGTCACTTAATTACTGCAAATGTTAAATATGCAGTTTTCTGACATTTAAATGATATTTTTCACCAAAATTAAAATGAATTGTCCACTCTGAATTCCCACTTCTTAGACAGCATGTAAATGTCAGTCCTAAATTAAAGTTAACTAGGATCGGTGTCTGCTATCCATTTCAAAAAAGAAAAAAAGAAAAAAAGAAAAGAAAAAAAAAAAAAGATTTAATTAGAATCAATAAAGCACTTTTTATTGAAGTTTCCAGCCTGTGCTGGATTCTGAGCACACGGGAAGCCGCTAACGCCAGCCGCCCGAGGATCTTAGCAGCTTCGGGTCAAAGGCGAGCGCTGCCGCCCCACCTGCACCGGCTGCGGGGCTCTGACCCCCGCCAGCACCGCCGAGCTGCTGGAAGGGGACAGGAATGGGATGGGATGGGGATGGGGATGGGATGGGGACGGGGGCGGTGGCAGGGGTGGGGGAGCCGGGAGGAGCAGATAAGTGAGAGCAGACCCTCGGCGGGACAAGCCAGCAACGCCGCGCTGATTTACACCAGACGAGAATCTGCTCCCGCGCCTTTTTTCTTGCTGTGTGTTTTTGGATGGGCTCCATTCAAGCTGTGAGGTAAGCACACTGCCTTTTGACTTGCAATTAAAAACACTATTTTTAACTTAAATACATCCTCTGAACTCCTCAGAGTGTTTTCATAAAAAGAAATCAAAACATATCTACCCGTGCTTTCAGTTAAAAATGATGAAAAGCCCTTTAATCCGCAAATGTATATATGTTAGTAGGGCTTTGATTAAACAGTCTGTCCCTGTTCAGAACATTTTTCCCCAAATGTTCTGCTGACTGGAGGTGTGCTCGAGCACACATGGGCACGTGCTGGCCTGGGAGGGCGAGCAGCGCCCATCCTCACAGCTCTTCCTTCAGGCACCAGCTCACCTACTCACGCTGACATCTCAGCAGAGCAGCTTTTTCATGTTGCCAGTCCACTTTATTTATTTTTTAAATCATTTCTGCGAGCTGCACGACTACTGTACTCATAATCACCGCCGCGTGGAAGTGATTATATTAAAGGCCTTTTTACAGTGCATGCACTCAGATCAAGATGTAATATGCATTTCATATCCCCTGACTCCCTGTCCTAAAATAGAGACAAAACATTCTGTAATGTCAGATTGCTTTGAATTAGTTTTAATTTGATTAGAAATATCCCACAAGGCTGCCCTTGTACGTAGAGATTATGTATAATTAATGCTGTGATCAATTAGATCTGAATTGTTAGTCCATCAAGAAGCAATAACACGGGCTCTGATTTTCAAAGAGTTTTCCCCTAATCGTCTTGTTCTAGGGCTCTTTATGATGAGACACAAAAGCTCCTAAATTAGGACAACATGGTACTGCACACATTCAGAAGAAGCGTCCCCGGGTTGTTGCTGATGAACACGTATGGGATGTGGCAGGCCAGCCCCGATGCCTCGCACAGGGATCTATGCCCACACAGCCCTCCTGAGGCTCCCTGCTCTGACTCCATCCCCGGTGCACTTCCAGAGTATTTGGTGAAGATTAAAATTCAGTTCATTTCCCCTCTGTCGGGGGCTGATGTTTGTGGTGTGGCCTGACCTGACCCAAAGGCCTGGTGCTGTCCCCAGGCCCCTGCTGCGTGTCCCCTCGTGCCAAGGCAGGCGGGCATCTGCTTGAGGTGGCAGTGGAGGGACACAGTCAGAAGATGGCAAGGCTGGGACAGACATGAAGTGGGCAATGAGGACAACCCCATTTTCTTAATCATGAACCCACACGTGAAACCCAGTCATGCTGTCAGGTGATGCGGCGGCCATTTGCAGAGTCCCGGTCCCCATACTGCAGCAGCCGGCTGGTGCAAGGCCTTGTGGCCATGGCTGTGTTTGTGAACGCTGCTGTGATGTCCCTCATGGGCTCCCCAAACCTTCTCATGGCTGGGCCGTGCCAGCTCATGGCTGACCAGTGACTGCGGGGCAGCCCCAGCCTGGACAAACAGACAGCGAGCGGCCCAGGCCAGCCAGGGGCTGCCAGCAGCACACCCCAGTCACGTGGCAGACATTTATGACTTATGAAGGGCAAAAGGTGATCAATCCGAATCACACATCGCCCATGAGTAATCCAGTCAGCTCCTTTTGCAGCACAATTTTGCTTCTGGCACACCCCGCACCCCTCTGTGTCGAGTGCCCCCTCTCGCTGCCTGCAGCAGCGGCTGGAGGTCGGGGATGCGCGGCGGGGAAGGCGCCCGGCCGCCTCCCGTGCGTTTTACAAATGCAGCAGAAATATCTCATCTTGGATTCACAGATGGTGGAGGAAGCCTACACCTGGTCTCCGCTGGGATTTAAACCTGTGACCTCGGAGACGTGTGAGAAAAATATGTCAGCACTCTTCCGCCGAGGCTATCGCGAATAATGCGCCAAGCTGCCACACGGCAAGCAAGGTGCAAGATCGCCCTTCTGAAGTTGTAATAAAGTTGTGTACTTTAAAATGCGGATCAAGGTGGGAATTGTATTCCAGCGTGTTACACGAAAAATCTCTAAATAATTCATAGGAATTTATTATTCAATGAGTAATTCCTACAAAAGCTAAAATCAGGCAGTTGAAGCCCTCAGGAATGTTTTCCTCCTAACTGCTACACATGTCAGTCTGCGAGCCGAGGTATGAATATTTTAAGTACGACAACTTTTTTTTTCCCTTTTTAACAGACTGTATGTGTCACTGCAGGCCGTAGCCAGAACTGGCCGAAACTCTTAATTTACACCCTGTGAGGAATGATAACGTTCTGACACTTGCTCCAGGCTGGAAAAAAAAATGTATAAATGTTTTTAAAATTTCTCAGGAAAAGGGATTTCCCCACCGACTCTTATTTTTTGGGCTCTCCTCTGTTTTTCGGGATTTCATCTCAGATGTTGTTTTAATTTCTGTGTGCATAAGACATGTAGTGCTTATACTGCACCGCTGATCTCAGTCGCAGGACCGTGTGTCTGCAGTGCCTGTGGCAGTTCCTCTGTGTCCCTGAATCTGCAAATTCAACAGCGAGTGTTTGGGAAGGACTGGCCTTTTATGAGGAGCACATCAAGCCAAAGGATCATGTCATCAGCTGTGGATTCGGAAACAAAACAATAAATGAAGCTTTCAAATCATTCTAGAGTGATGCAAAGTACATTCTTCTTGGGAGGGTAAAATGTTTCTATCGATATCTAATTGCAAATTTCCTTGATGATTGATAAGCAGGATGCAAACAAAAATAATATTAATAAAAGTGCTATGCTGTATTCTACATTGACAAACTAAGTGCTAGTATGTCACACCATTGTGGTAACAGGAACACAGAAGAAAAGCATTAGAAAAATTGAAATGTTTAAAATAGCAGAATAAAACTTTGAATACATATTTTTGTTCTGAAATCTTTCTTTTCTTTATAATTTCTTTTTGCCGAGTGTGATGTCCTGACAAAATTGGTTTTATCCAAACTGCTTTTTCCTGTAAGAAACAATTTCAGTCAGCGTTTTCCTGCCCAGCCTCAGTCACAGCGTGTCGTGCTCTCAGAGCTTGCTGAAAATAGGCAATAAAATATTTCACTTGAGGCTTTTGAAGCTTGCAGCTGGTTCAAGCACACCTTTCCGTGGTGCAGTGCCAGCGGCTGTGGGCTGCACCCCGCGCCCGGGGCCACCCCCTTCAGGCAGGACCCCGGCACCCAGCTGGCCCCGCAGCCCCCGCACCGCGTTTGCCTCCAAGGAAATTCTTTCCCTTTTCTTGTTTATTTGCTTCTTCATTTCAGTTGTTTGGGTGTTTTGGACAGCACGCACAAATTGCGTTTAATCAAGCATTTCCTGATGATTTTTTTTTTCCATTTTTTTTCCCCTTTCTCTTTCAAACCCTGTAAGAAAGGCGCTGCTCCATGCTGGTGTCTCATGCCCTGTTGGTGTTCCCTGGACCTCCAGGAGCTGAGGGCGATGCTGCCTGTTGGCTGCAAGGTGCCGTGGTCCCCACGGGGCTGCTCATAGCACCTGCCTTGGGTCCCACAGGAGCTCACCCTGCGTTTGGTGCAGGCAGGGGACGTGCCACCACACGCTGCTACTTCCAGGAACGGGGTTTGCTCTGTGGGCTGGTGCTGCAAGGCCAGCAGGAGGACAACCTGCCTAGCTGAGGGTGGCCCTGCGCCCAAACACCCTGAAATTGCTGCTCTGCAAGCAACGACATCACTACTGATGGACAAACATGTTGGGTTGTGCTGGGGGAGATGCAGGTTCCATGTGTTAGAGGTGGAGGCGTGTAGGTCCCATCCCGAGGACACCCAGTGCCGGAGCCCTCTGTCACCTCCCTGGGTAATTCCCTCCTAGGGTAAAAAAAAACCTCCTTGCACACACACACACACACACACACACACAGAGCCACTTTTCATTATTTTGTGTCACTCATTTCTCATTTGTTGCTATGCATATTGTGCCATTATAACAGGAAATTACATTTGCATCTTGTGTGGCACAAGCATGTTGTGAATATCATAAAAACACATATGGTCATAAATGGTTTAAAAAAAAGGCGATAAAACTGACATTTAGAAAACAGCTTTTGAAAAGAGAAAACATGTTCATAGAGCTTTTGTACATTTCTTCCATGTGAAAAATTCTCCGGTCCCATTTCAGAAGCTTTTTAGGCAAACTTCTTAATTTTTTTCTTCATATTAGTTTCAATGGTTTGGAAATTCTACTTTGTGTTTTGAGCTCGAATATCCTAAAATCCCACAGAAGAAATCTGAACAAGTCCACTGAGCCTAATTTTGTTGCAAGTAGAATTTCTGCTTTCGATGTGACTGCCGTGCACATGTCTGACGTTATTCAGGGGTGCGCAGATTTGCACACAGTTTTAGGCACAAGTCTTTAATTTTAAGCAATTCTGGAGGGTGGTGGCATGCAGCTGCAATGTGTTTGCGTGCTTGGGAGCAGGGTCCCAGCCGTACCAACGTGGGCAGGTTGGCTGGGGGAGCTGATTTTCAGCCGAACTTCCATGTCAAGATAGGGTTTGTTCATATCAGCATCATCTTGTAAAAGACTTGAGGAACAGCAGAAGTCAGCGTACAACATAAAATGGTAACTTTAAGAAATAAAAAAAATTACACAGGGAACCAATAGGCATTACGAGTCAGAGGTCTTGGGTTAAAAACTCTGGCTCCAGATTTATTCACATATTTTGCAGCCATTTCACCACGCCCCTAACTTTTGGCAGGGCACACCGCGTGCTGGCCCTGCTGGCCCTGGTGCTCGCCATGCGAGGCTGTGGGCTGTGGCACCACCACCGCTCGCTGTCCCCCGAGGTTTTGCTTCTCGGTGGCTGGGTACATAACCATCTTCTCGGAGCTGTTTTTGCCATCAGTCAGCTGTGGCTCTTGGTCCAACTTAGCGTCTGAGGGAAGATTTCTGCTAGTCATTGCGCTGTGCTCACAGCAGGGAATTCATTCTAATTTTCCAGGGCTGTAAACTGCAAACCTTTTATCTGTAGCCTTTAACACGATCTGTGACAAGCAGATCCGATGTTAGCATGCTATGCTATAAATCCTCCTGAAATGTTCCTTTACACAGAAATTATGGTACTGATTCATGATCCAAATACGGATTTTCAGTGTGGGCCTTGCCAAGCCGCCAGCTCTACCTTCTGCTTGAAATGCTCATGAGGACTGTCTACCAAGCAAACCAGCTTTGCACCAGGGGAGGAGGAAGCCTTACAAGCAGCACCAAATCTGCTTTTCTGACCAGTTGTGGGAGAGGGCTTTGCTGCCACGGGGCCATGTCTGATGCAGCGACATGGGAAGCACGGGGATGCGCACGCTGCCCAGCACGAGGACGCTCACCTCACCCATTTCCTGCAGGTTTCATGCAAACTGAGTGTGGTGACTGTCCCTGGAGCACCAGCTGCCCGCGGGTCCCCCTGGCAGGCCCCCCCCAGCCATGGGACCCCCGCCAGCCTTGCATGAGCCCGGTGCCCACAGCCCCATGCTCCTGGAGGCTGCGTCCAGCCGGGGCTCGTCCAGTGGCACGAGGGGGCCAGCGGTGTCTGCAGCCTCCAGGCTCAACCTCATCTGCCCCACTGTGGCCCTGCCACCCCCATCCTGTGGCAGAAGCCACGGGGGAAAGGTGAAGCCCCTGCTGCTCCTCCTGCATGCCTCCGGGCTGCCCGCAGGCACCGAGGGAGCTCCTTGGGCAGGGAAGGCTCCCGCACCCCCCGCTCCCCTGGAAGCGCACCAGCCTCTCTGAGCCGAGCATCTGGCCTCCTGTCTGAGCCGCAAATAGACATGGGAAAGGCTGGGAGTCTACACTCGGGTTTCTAAATCCACAGTTAGGCACACACTGACAAAGTTGTGACTTGCAGAAGCACAAGGTAGGGAAAGGAAGAAATTTCCTTCCCCGTGCCAGCTGCCTGTTTATCCGCTGCTCCCAGCCCGGTGTAATTCTTCCCCCTAGTTTTCAATAATGGAATAGTTGACATTCCTTTCAGCTCAGAAGCTGTGACTGCAGAGCCATCCTGATCCTCCTGCCTCGGAGAAACACCCTTGCTCGGAAGCACCCTCGCTTTAGGTTGAAAAGGAGCTGGTGAAGGAAACAAAGGGGCAGGAGGAAGGATGGGAGCGGGGGCAGCAGCCAGCCCTTGGAAAGGCCTCGGTTGCCTGACGTGACACAGATGTCCTACACAGCTACATGTGAACCATCGGCTCCTCCGTGACTCATTTCTTCATCTGCTGAATGGAGGCAATTGTTACATTCCCATAAAGCAAATAAAATCAGCAAACACCCACGATTCTGCCTTCTCCCCATCTCCGTGCACTCCTCCCCATCCTTTGTCACGCAGCGACACCTCCACCTCTCCCCAGTGCTCCCCAGTCACAGCAGCCTCCTCCTTGCCCCATCCTGCTGCCCCGGGCATGGCACCGTGGGGAGCAGGAGGGAGAGGAGCAGGAGATCAAGGAGGAGGAGAAGGAGGAGGAGGAAGAGGAGGAGGACGAGGATGAGGGCAAGGATGAGGACGAGGAGGTCAAGGCTGAGGCAGGAGTCCCATGGAGAGCACAGTTTCCCCCCTGCTCGGATAACAGAAAGGGGTTGCAACGTGTCAGTGGGCTGTAGGGCAATATTTCACCTCTCTTAGCCTCCCACAGCTCTGCTTGTATCAGAGCACGTAGGATTTTACCCCACATTTATCAGAGGTGCTGCTCAGAGCCGGCTCGGTCAGCTGCGCCTCGCCCTCATCTGATGTGGTCTTCGCGTCTGCATTTTTTTTTTCTGCCATTCAGCCTGATTTCTGATTGCACATTCTCTTTTAATGCGAATATGAACATTTTGTGCTTCCTGAATTTAGATAGGTGTCATATTTGTTGCTGAGCACCCATAATTTTTGGAAGAGTGTTTGTACTGAAAATGGAAACCTGTCATTTCTCTGCAGCTCCCTTCTACATTTAATTACATCAGCTATTGTATCTGAATGTTTCACATCTCCTCTGTTAAATTATGATAATGTTGCTCAGATTAAAACTAACACGCATATCAAAAATTCTATAACCGTATACAATTTTCCCCATTCTTTTTAAAATTTCCGCAGGCACTGATCGCTCAATGGAGTTGTACCTCTGATCATAATAAACCGTCAAAAATAGGTGACTGATACAGAAACTTGAATATTAAGCCCCCATTTAAGCAAATCGCTTTTATTCACCCTCTGCCGAGAAACCTAGGAACTGGAAGCACTGATATTTTGGAGCCAAACATTCCGCATTTGATAATTAGCATAAATTAAGTGGGTGGGAGAAAGGGAGAGAGAGACCTGCGGTGGGGACAGACGTGTCCCTGCCCCAGAGCAGCACGGTGGCAGACGCCACCACCGGCTTTGCCGGTGACCAGATTACAAAGAAACAAACACAAAATTAAAACACTTTGGAGCCTCTCGTGGAGGAGTTCATGTCGTAGCATTTACGGCAAAGCCAAGGTGTGACCCTTGATGCTTTTGCCTGCAGGATGCTTTGTAAGGAGCACCGTGGTCTTGTGGTTGGACTCGATGACCTCCAAGGTGCTTTCCAACCTAGATGACTCTGTGAAGACCTGAGTAGCACTCGTTTGGGTGGGTGTGCTTTGAAAATGAGGTTAAAAAGTCCAGATCTTAGTCATGTGTTATCTCCAGTAAACACCCAATCTGCATTTCCAGGGTGCCGAGGGTTACTGCAAATCATCTCAAGGCTCACAGCGAGCCTGTTCTTATTATTATTTGCCTTTTGGTCATCCCCAGTTAAAAAATGGCCTTCCTGGGCGAAGTAGCTCCCACATTGGAAAGTTTCTGTGCAGAAAAAAGCTAGTTATTCACCAAAAGAAGAGGCTGGCTCTTAGCCTGAGCCCAGCAGCCGAGGAGGGGCCGGTGTCACAGCGCTGGGTGGCTCTGGGGGCTGCGGTGCCGGGGTGCTGGGGATCTGTTGGAGTAAAGCTAAAAGCACGGATCCTCCAGAAAGGCGAGCGTGGTGCCCGTCAGCGGGGTCCCGATGGCAGAGGCACCTTTGCAGCTCTGCCCAGCACACAGCTACAGCCCAAGCCACCTGCTGTAGGAAATCGAATAAAATCCAAGCACACGTTCGTGTTCTGCCCTGCGACCTTTGCTGGCACATCCCAACGGCGGTTAGCGGATCGGCCTTCACCGGGGGAAAAGGCCTGCGAATATTTGTCCGTGCAGTCACTGAAAGCAAACGATCCCTTTCCAGAAAATTCCCCAAATGTTTTCCTGGAGGAGAAAATTCGCAGCCCCGGCGAGAGGCTGGCTGCGTGAGTCACTCGGCGGCGCTGCTATTTCCTGACGGCCGCCTTATGCAACCCCCGGGGTCAGCGCTGGCCCCGAGGAGCTGTCCCGGGCCAGGGGCACGCGGCCCCATCCCTTGGGGTGGCCGTGGGGCTGGCCTGAGCCCCCGCTGCTGGCTGAAGCTGTGGGTTTGGCAGCAGTGGGGCCTTTCTGTGGGACTAGGGGTGGCTGCAGGGCCGGGCAGCAAGCCCCTGCCCCAATACCTGAGGGCATCTCCCCTCTCCGGGGCATGAGGCGAGGCCAGCGCCTGCCCCCTGCCCATCCTGACAAAAAGCAGCGCTGCAGACAGCAGCTGATTCTCCCTGCCTTTGTCCCCGCTGTGCCACAAAGCTGGATCTGTCTCGCCGCCGCTAACAGAGTCCTCCAGCTGCCCTCCCCGCTTCCCTCGCGGTATTTTTAAGAATTTCAAATTAACACCGTATGACTAAATCCAGCCCTGGGCCCGGAGCCAAATGTGCAGCATGACACCCGGTGCAGAGCCGTGCGC